>NC_138047.1:40219685-40419208 GCF_964194185.1 Rhinolophus hipposideros
TTATATCTCAATGCTTTATAGGATGCTCAGTCATTCATTCAGTGAGCATTTATTAAGCCAGTGTCAGCTGTAAGATGGACTCACAAAATGCTAAAATTATGTTTCTTGTCTTATCTTCTCTAAGACCACCTGCACCCGGTCATACATCTTCCCAATTTCCTGTTATTTACTGCCTATGCTGATGCAGGATGAACCATTTAGAAATACCACCCTCATTTCAAATTTGAAATGTAGAGAAAAGTTTTTGCTTATGGGTATCTTAATAATGAAGAGTAAATGTTTTACCCACTGAAGTTATGGAAGTTAAAAGCAAATCATTACAAAGACCCAACTTAGCCCATGGGCTCTAAGAAGAATTTAGGGTAGAAGCCAATTGTGGAGCTACAGAGCTGGGGCTCAAGACGAGACAGTCATTTGTGGCAATTCCAGGAAAATGACCAAATGACTGGGAGTGTATTTGGTTCAGAACAAGGATATCTTTCAGCTCTCTTCACAAACATCTGTGCCCTCTACATGAAATTCCTATTTATAACTGAGTTTGCCTTCTCTTTGAACATTAATATTTCATAAATTTTACAGTAACTCCAATAATCCTAATTATACCTTTTCCTATGTATCTCTTCAAACTATATAGATATCAACCTCTCTGCTTCCAGGAAAATCTCTGGACTCGGAAGGACTTTTCAATGAATGACACTGGACTGAGCAATCACCCCAGGAGAAACACTCTTCTTCTAAAAGACAAAAGAACAATGAGTACAAGAAATGGAGGACCACAGACTAAATACATCAACATTTCTTATGATTTCCCGTTGTAGGATAATTAACATTGTCCTGAGAATGACAAGGCAGCTCACATAATTCTCAGAGACACAGCTTCCTTTATAGGAGAGAGAAACTTTTCTTATTCTAATTACTTGATAAAATTAAACAATTTACAGGAATAATGACCAACACTATTAAAAGTCCTTCCCCTTGAGGTTGTTTTCAGGTTCACCCAATGCACATAGGGACTGTGATTTGGAATGCTGGTAAATAAAAGATTTGTATGTACAAGGGACATCCTTGCTAATGGTTTCTTTTTCATTTTTTGTTTTGTTTTGTTTTGTTTTCCCTAAAGGAGCTAGGTTTCATCTCTTCAATCTCCGGAGGACAGGAGGCAGTGTGGGTGGAGATACTGTTGGTGACTTCACAGGCCAGGGAAGGTTGTCACGCAGCCTGAAAGCAGCACAGGTTTATCTCAGAGAGTCGTTAGAGACAAATAACTTTTGAGAAAAGTAATAAGAGAATTTTTTAAAAAGCAAGTCAATAACTTATTGCAGTTACTTCAATGCCCACAAGGCTAGATTTTCACATGATGGATATTCTGAGGGTAAAGCCATTATAGAAAAGCAGTACTCTTATTGCTAATTTGAAACATGACATTAAAAAAATTCCAATCCGTTGAAGTCAGAATCTTTTCTTTTTTCCTTAAATTGCAATTAAAATATTAATTCATATTCATGAAAGATTTATTAGATTTTCTTGACATATTTATGAATCACATTGGGAAAAAGCTGGCAGAAAACAGATGCTTCCAGACATATGAGGTTTTATTAAAATGGAACCTAAAATTAAATGATAGCTATAAAAATACAAGGACAGATCAAGTAAGTTTTATTATTTCTACAAAGTGAATTGTATAATCATTTTTTATAGCTAGATTGGCTTTTAATCTATTTAAAAATGAATCAAAATGCTGTATTTTAAAAAGACATCTGGTATTTATTTTAAAAAACCCTGCAATTTCCTTACATAGGCATGTTCAAATAAAAAATATCATTGCATTTGGTCAAGAGAATTGAGAGGAAAAAATTGGTATAATTTGATCTTAAAAAAAAAAAGCTAAAATAATCAAGACACCTGGAATGAGTTTCCGAATATAAAAATAAGTGACATTTCAGTTAGTATCCTAAAAGGAGTAATCACTACCCATTTTATCTCCAGTGTCTCAAATAATTTTAGCTCTGATTTTTTAAGTGGACCATACAGATATGAAAGGCTGAAAACTTGTGTGTGTGTGTGTGTGTGTGTGTGTGTGTACCGTGTTTTCCTGAAAATAAGACCTAGCTGAATCATCAGCTCTAATGCATCTTTTGGAGCAAAAATTAATATAAGACCAGCTCTTATATTATATAAGTATATTATATATAAGACCTGGTCTTATATTAAAATGAGACCGGATCTTATATTAAATTAAAATAAGACCGGGTCTTATATTATATATAAGTGTATTATATATAAGACCCGGTCTTATATTAAAATGAGACCGAGTCTTATATTTATTTTTGCTCCAAAAGATGTATTAGAGCTGATGGTCCATCTAGGTCTTATTTTCAGGGAAACACGGTATCATATTGCTCTAAATTAAATACTAGTTGATATTATTTTAAGAAATTTAAGAAGTTTCCGAGAAGAATAAAATTAGCATGTTGAATTAATATCGAGTCTTTGTTTATCTGTAATGTAATCAAATCTCTTTTCTCAAAAATTAATCCCGGGTCCTTTTTCTATGTTTCCACCCATTAGTATGATTTCAAATGTAAGCTGCTTTCAATCTTACTGAGTTTAAACCCTAATTTAAGAGTTTTAAACAGCTTAGAAAGAAAAAATCAGAATTAAGACAGCTTAATATATTTACTTCTTAAAGAAAACTGAAAGATAAAGTTAAGGCAATTTTTGCATTAACTGAGTAGGTTTCCAAGCAGATCACCCCTGGTATTCTCTATCTGTATGTTTAATGTCTATGAGTTCAACTGCTAACAATTGATTTGTGGCAATTCTAGATGATTAATCAAAATCAATTTGAACTTCTTTTTCTTACCCTTCTATCATCCTGTACTTTTATTCTCTGTAAAAGAAAAACAAAACAACACATCAAGGAATTGCCTCCAACTCCCATCCTCTCCCACCACATCATTGCTCGAACTTATAATGAAGGACCATGTGGGTTACATGAAGAGAGGCTGTCTTAGTTGTGATGAGAAATGGAAAGAGGAAGAGATAGAAATCGTTATACATGCTGACATTCAGCCATGCCTGAAACCGGGTCCATCCTTTAGAGTTCAGAGTTAGGTAAATCAAAAGTTCCAGTTTTATTTTGTTTAAGTTGGGTTTCTGAAATTTGCAACAGTGACTGGCACAGAATAAGTATGCAATAAGTTTTACTGTGTTGGTGATGATAAGAAAATGGAGGAGAAAGAAACGTCTTCAAATAGAAGAGAGGGTTTTGAAATCTATAAGTTTTACTTTTTTTTTTTTTTGTATTTCATAAACAGGAGTGGCAATGCCTGGAATAGGAAGAACTGACATAGGAAAGATGAGAATTCGTTTTCTTCCATGTATATTTCAAGACCTAGACCTACCAGTTCTTCAGGAAGGCAGTAGGAGGAGAGGGGACAAATTACTTCTATGGCCTGTACAATCCAGACTTCTTAGTAAACACACAATCCAAGCTCTCCTAAACTTTTTATTTTCAAATTATTATAGAGTTACAAGAAGTTATCCAAAAAGTGCACAAAAAGGTCCTATGTGTCCTTTGTTTACTTTCCCCTAAGGTAACATCTAATGTAACTATAGTACAATATCAAAATCAGGAAAGTGACATTTGTACAATCCATAGAACTTATTCAGGTTTCACCAGTTTTATATGTACTCATGTAGGTATGTTTGTAATTGTATCAGATACATAGATTCTTGTAATCACCACCACAATCAAGATGTAGAAAATTCCATCACTACTAGGCTCTCTTTCGTTACCCTTTTATAGCAATACATACCAACCTCTCCACATCCCTAACCCTAGCAACCCTCTGTTTTTCTTCTCTATTGTTTTAAGAATGTAATAGAAAGGGAATCATATACTATGTCACTTTTGGAGAATGGCCTTTTTTTCCACTCAGCATAATTCCCTTGAGATCCGTCCAAGTTGTGTGTATCAATAGTTTATTCCTGTGTATCATATTCCATTTAACCATTCACCTGCTGAAGGGCATTCCGTTTGGGGCTATTATGGATAAAACTGCTATGAACATTTGTTTACAGATTTTTGTGTTGACATAAGTTTCCACTTCTCTGGGATAAATGCCCAAGAGTGCAATTGTTGGCTCATATGGTTAGTACTTATTTAATTTTATAAGAGACTGACAAACTATTTTCTAGAGTAGCTGTACCATATTACTTTCCCATCAGCATCACTGATCCAGTTTCTTTGTATCCTTCCAGCATTTGATGTTATCATTATGCTTTATTTCAGCCATTGTGAAGGGTGTAAAGTGATATCGCTTTGTGGTTTTAATGTGCATTTCCCTAATAGCTATTGATGTTGGGCATCTTTTCATTTGCTTATTTGACATCTGTATGTCTTCTTCAAAAAATGTGTGTTCATGTCTTTTGCCCTTGGTTTTCCACTGTTGAGTTTTCAGAGTTCTTTATATATTCTAGATATAAGTTCTTATGTGGACTATGTGAATCACAAATGTTTTCTGCCAGTTTGTAACTTGGCTTTTCATCCTCTTCACAAGGTCATTCACAGAGCAAAAGCTTTAATTTTGATAAGATCCAATTTATTTAATTTTTCATTTTATGGATCATGCTTTTGGTGTCATGTCTGAACCTAGCCCTACGTTCTGAAGATTTTCTCCTATGATTTTTTCCTAAAAGTTTTATATTTTTATGTTTTATATTTAAGTCTGTGATTAATTTTAAGTTAATTTTTACATAAGGTGTAAGGTTTAAGCCAAGGTTTTGCCTGTGGATGTCCTATTGCTCCAGCACCATTGTTTGTAAAGGGTCCCAAAAATTTTAAAAAACATTATTGTCTTTGACTGTGCTTTCATCCTTATAGTATTATTTTCAAAGCAGTTTATAAAGTAGGATAACAACTTTTTATTCAAAAGTCACTTTAGAATAATCTTATTTGTGTTAATTTGATTTTACTGTATTTGCAACCTCTGAAAGCCATTTTTTCCTGACAGATCAATTGCATCTCATTACATCTCAGGAAAGAAGAACAGCAGCCCCACCAAAAGAGCACGCTCTTAGAAATGCTGACCTTTTCCAGATCAGAAAAAATTGCTGCTTGTAAAATGAATACCCAAACCCCTAGATTCCTGTCATTTAACAGTTTCTTCTTCCTCAACAAAATCTGGCATTTACATGGGAGTTAATGAGATCACAGAAAAATAAATGCCTCAAGTGTTACATGGAAACTGTTCTCAAAAAGTCCATGTATGGAGTAAGTCTAACCCAGTGTGTTTGAAATACTCATAATAAAATGTTTTTTAAAAAATTAAAAGTTGAAAAAATATATGGATACATTTTTTAAACGAACCAAGTATTTAAACTTTTGAACCAGACATAATATTTCATTCTGGAATATCTAGAATCTGTTCCTTAGATATTACTTAGCAAATAATATCCTCAGAGTACGAAAAGGTAACAAAGTATCAATGCCTTGCACACAATTTCTCCTTAAAAACTACCCTTCCTGGAGAAGAGAATATCACTGTTACATTCAGTAATATAACAGCCTTATTGTCCCATGATTTGACTACTTCAGAGAGAAACAAGTCTTAATAACAAGGAAATGTTACATTTACAGCTTTTCTACCATGGATGATTCTGACACTAACTAGTTGTTGTGAAATCCTGATGGTACCAGTTGTACCATCTAAAAAAAAAACGGAGAACCTATTGGACAGAAAATAGAAGAATTCATAAATAACTCAACTTTTTTTCTCTCTGAGAACTTTGAAAACTCCTTAAAGTCATTGTAATCAAATTTTGTCAAATCATTAGCATTATTTTCAATATCTTTTTTAAAAATTTTTTCTGAAAATATAGCTAACATACAATCTTATATTAGTTTCAGGTGTACACTATAGTCATTCAACATTTATATGCCTCATTTATATACCTAAAGAAGTGATCACCATGCTAAGTCCAGCAACCATCTGACATGTATTAGGTAGGGTTGCTATGTCTCCCAGCCTTAGTAGAGTGGCTTTGTGTACTAGGTATCCTATGGGGCCCAGGGGCACAGTCTACTTTGACATCTGAGCCAGGTACTCCCTTGTGGGGGTTGTGTGTGCCCTTCTGTTGTAGTTGAGCCTTGGCTTATCTTTGCAACTCAGTTGGAGGGATTCATCCTTGAGCTGATTGGTTGTGAAGACTGACTGTGACTACAGTGGAGAAGCTGTTGTGCAGGGGCTGATCATACAGAGTAGGGGTTCTGGTGCCTGCCCACTCTGCCCTTCGGGTGTATCCTTCTTGGAGGTGGCCACGTGATGCACAGCTTGGTCCAAAGCTGGCCAGCCAGTGTGCCAGTCTCAGGGCCTCTTGGGATGGGCCGCACCGCAGACCAAGTTCAGTAACAGCCTGTGCCTTGCCCACATGTCAGCCCCACATGTTCTCAGCCCATCTTTTTCTCCAGCCATTACAACAGCAGCCAGCTTTGTACAGCTCTGACAACACCTTACCTAGACTCAGCCAACTACTTTCTGCTTTTTATTCTGGACGTTTTTGATGCCTCAGTTTGAGACTTACCCAGGAGTGTACAATCTAACAGCTCCAAGTTTAAGAAAGCCAATACTTTTCTGAATAAAATCATTGATAGTGTGGTTGGTGGTGGATAAATGCTCCTGCCTCCCTTCAGGAAGACAATGCTGAGAGATATTTTATATCTCCTCAGAATGTCCCAGGGCATCAAGCCATAGGCACTCACAATAATGATCAGCTTGATAACACGTCCTTTATTTCCTTCTTTCTATTCTGTTTCCTGGATCACCTCCCGAATAGACTTCCTCCTGAGGAGACTCAGGATTGATCTCGCCTGTTACATGTTTTGTCAGGGGTTCCTAAGACCACACTCAGGCCTGATGATTTGCAAAAACTAACAGAACTCAGAAAAACTGTTATTCTCATGGTTACAGTTTATTACAGTGGAAAAATACAGATTAAAATCAGCAAATGGGAAAGGTGTATTGGACAAAGTCCAGGAGAAATAAGGCACAAGCTTTTAGGTGTTCCCTCCTAAGGGCGTTACCTGGGGATGCCCTTAATTCTCCATGCAATGATATGTGACAACACATGTGAAAGTCTGCCAGCTAGGGAAGCTGACTGGAGCCCTGGTGTCCAGGATTATTGTTGCAAGTCAGTCACAGAGGCATCCACCACCCCAGCAATCAAACTGATACCATACAATTTGGTCCACAGCCTCAGGCATACAGAAAAACACTCTTATCTGGCAGGATATTCCAAGGACTCTGAAGTTACCTCCCAGGAGCTAGCCAAGGGCCAGTCCTATAAAGACAGGCTTTCTTTGGAATATACAGTGTCTGAGTAATCCAGGCCTGCTGAGTTAACCCTTTACCGCACATACAAGTGGCGATCAAAAAATAGGGTGAATGTTTAAATTTAAAAAATTGATTACAGTAAAAGATACATTGCCACTAATCCCCCTCAAAATACTCCCCTTCATTTTGAACGCACTTGTCCCATCATTCTTGCTACTTTCTGAAGCAGTTCTGTAAGTCTTCTTTCATGTCTTTAGTTGCGCTGTTACGGCTGCCTTGATGTTCTGAATCAATTCAAAACGTTTATCTTTCTTGGTCATTTTGACTTTGGGGAAAAGCCAGAAGTCACACGGTGCCAGATTCAGTGAATAAGGTAGATGAGGACAGACTGTAATGTTTTTATTTGACAGAAATTGCTATACCAACAGCGATGTGTGACACAGAGCTTTTCCATTGTGATCACAAAATATGGTGAAAGCTGTTGCCAAATGCCGTCCAATAAAAGGCAGGGATCTTCAATACCAGAAGCCGAGCATCAAACCTTAGTAACAGTGTGTGACAAGTTTCAACTTGTTTGGTACAGTCAGTTGGTTGTGAGCTATGGTTGAGAGAAGGTGTGTTTCAAAGTCTGCAGTAAATCCTCCTCCATCCTGACAACGCTCCGTGTCACACATCACTTCTGGTACATGGCAATTTCTGTCAAATGAAAACATTACGGTGTGTCCGAATCCACCTTATTCACCAGGTCTGGTACCTGTGACTTCTGGCTCTTCCCCAAAGTCAAAATGATTCAGGACATTAAGGCAGCCATGACAGCGCAACTAAAGACACTCACAAAAGAGGACTTCCAGATCTGCTTCAGAAAGTGGCAAGAATGATGGGATAAGTGTGTTCGAAGTGAGAGGGAGTATTTGAGGGGGGTTAATGGTAATGTGTGTTTTACTGTAATCGATGCTTTTTATTTAAACATTCACCACACTGTTTGATCACCCCTTGTATGTATTGGTCTTATCTCCCTAACTAGAACATAAGGTCTTCAAAGAAAAGGATCATATATTTATAGCTTTTCCCCAACTGAATACGTAATGGGTTGTCCCTTTGCCAGTGACAGAGTAAATGGGCATTCCTGAATTTCTGAACCTAGTTTTCTCCCCTGAACATGTTTCAGCATTACATTTTGAAAAGTACTCATGAACTGCTCTATAAAAATGGTTTGACATCCACGTTGACTATATGTAGTTATTATTCAACTCCATGGAAAACTCAAGTATTTCCCCAGTTGTTGACTCTCTACTATAAATCTAGATCAAGGTCAAAGGCAAGATTATTTTATCGAATCACAGTGCTGACGAAGAATTTCATTGTTAATGCAAGGGGTTGAAAATTCGAAGCTCTCCCAGAATCATCTGTTTTTTATCTTTCTTTTTTGGCTCTCTTCCACCCATGAATCCCAAACCAGTTAAATCACAATGTGTGGAGGTGGGGATCAGAATTTCTAGGTGATTGTAATGTGTAACCAGGGCTGAAAACCACTAATAAAGAGAGCCAAGATTCAGGTGAGGGCTCAGGTAGGCAGGTACAAAAGAATATTTTTGACCAACTCAGACTGGTGACAGCCTAGACCTCACTCCAAGTGTGGTCTATGGACCAGCAACATTGACTTCACCTCGGAGCTTCTTAGAAATGCAGAATCTTGGGCCTTACCCAGATATGTTGACACAGAATCTGCATTTTAACAAGATAGTTAAGTGATTTATTTGCGTATTAAAATTTCAGAAGCAGTAACCTGGGCAACAGGATTCCTTCTTGTACACCAGGACTCCACATTGCAGTTAGAGACCAAATCTCCAGTTGATAAGTATTCTTTGGCCTGGCATATTTCTCTCTTGTAGATGGTGAAGAATGAAATCATGGTCCTGCCATTTCCATTTTACTCAGTCTATCATCTGAATTCTACTTACAGTTATTTGTAGGAGATAAAGAGGGGAATGGAGAGATGCCAGGATTTATTCCATCAATAACATCAATTTATGTAACAAGGAGATATATTAACAGTGAATTTTCACTATACTCAAGAGGCTTGTTTTCTTACAAAGTAAAGATAATAAGATTTCAGGGAACTGGCTAAAAATCTTTAGTCACTTTTAATGAATGGAATTTAGGAAAAGAGGTCAGTAATTCATATTCCATGCTCATTACATTTGGGCACTAAGCTACTAAATGACAGCCCTATGCCAGGCCTAGACCTGCTCTATAGAGGTTGCAGACAAATCCGTTCATCCCAGGCTCTCTGAGCTGACTAGCCTCTCATCTCTGGACCATTTTGCCACCAAGACCCTCAGAGGAGGACTTGAGGTTTTACGATAATGGTTTACAAAACTCAGACCTTGATGATGATGCAAATAAATTATTTTGGAGCACTTACTATGTGTTAAGCACTGTTCCAAGAGCTTCACAAATATTAACTCATTTAATCTTCACAACTGTTTTGAAATACTATTGTTATTCCTTTTATACAAGTGGGGAAACTGAAGTTATAGAGAGGTTATACAAATGGTAAGGACAAGAATCAAACCAAGAAAAGCTGTCCGATACCCCGCACAAGACAGCAGACCTCACTGTATGGACACTCAATATGGTAGAGAAATGAGAACACTTGAATCTCTCTTTTTTCCATCTGTGGAGCATTTCTAAGTCCTACAAATAATTAGATTAGGAGAAGCCTTGAAAAATCATCCTTCAGTATATATTTTATCTCCCCAACGCCATGCCTTTCAAACTTTAATGTGTATATGAATAAGGCAGGGATCTTGTTAAAATGCAGTCGAACTCAGAAGATCTAGAGTACAACCCAAGATTCTGCATTTCTAACAAGCCCGGGGAATGCCCAAACTTTGAGTAGGAAGGCTTTGAGTAGGATGCGTAATACATATCTGTTTTTAAACTCATAGACTCACCTCTAGTGAAACAGATTTTGTAACAAGTATTTCATTCTAAAGGTCTGTGAGGCTACTCCTATATAGTTGTTTGTAGGACTTAAAAATGCTCTCCAGATGGGCAAAAGGGAAAGTCAGATGGTTTTTGAATTGGTGTGGCGAGAATTTGAATGTTTTCTATTCTTGTAATTTGGTATCACTGATATATTTAGCACAAAGGGTTCTAAAGTATGTTTTTACCTCACTGATGATAATAGTTGCTAATATTATTTCTTCCGTTGGTACTTAACGTGCTTAGCGTTTCACATTGTACCTAAAATAATAAAAATATTAACCAAATGGGTAGTAAAGAACAGTAATTTAATTTCCAGGTTGTAGACACAAGTGAATTCTCTTTTATTGCACTTAGTTATAAGGAAAACAAACGATAAACTAGTTATACATACTTCTAAACGATGCTTAAGTTTGGATTTAAAAAGCAGGACTATCGCATATATATTAAAAATACCATTTATTGTCAATGTGGCACAAAAGAGCACAAACTGCAAAATTATATCTCACCCCTTTTCTTTTTAAATTTAAAAGTTAGGGGAATGTCAAGGGTATCTTTAAATATCATGTATTATTCAAAAAAGTGAATAAGTTTCAGACCAGCATGTATAATATGATGTCCATAGTACACACACACACAGATGAAAGACACAAGGATATATAGTGAGATTATCAGTAGTTATACATGGGCACGATGGATGCTATTTTTCTCCTACTGTTTTAAAGAAACCAGAAAATCACCTAGCAGTTCCTAGTGAACATGAAGTATCTTACGACTCAAGTTCATTCTGTTTTATTGAAAAAGTTGAGTTCCACCTCTTCTGCTTGCCTCATGGTGGAAGAGTTAGTAAAAAGGACAAAAATCAGGGAGAATACATAGAAGCAGTATGGTCCTGCATTGCTTTCCTGAAAAAGTTATAATTAGTTCAAACTATAAATATAAAAATTATATCACAATATCAATACCCCTCTTTCTCTTCATACCTCATTTCTATCCAGAAATTTGAAAGTCGAGTTGTAGTCAGAAATTGTCATGGGTGCCTAGAGCCTGCATTCAAAAGTCTGCATCTGCAATTTCATAAGATGTCTGGATAAGAAGCTTAATAACTTTTTACTCCACAGCTCGATTGTCCCTCAAGATTCAAATGGACAATCACAACAAGATCTTGAAGCTTCCGGGGGGAGATTCTTCCAGAAAGAAACTCAGCAGCCCTTTTAACAGACAATCAAAACCATGTGACTCCTCTCTCAGCCGAGCCACTTCCTGGTTGCTCACTGGAGGCTCCAGATAGCTCCAGAGACAGGGACAAAAAACTCCTTGGAGTCAGACACACCAGACACACACTGCTCCAAATTCTGAGCCCGAAACTCACTGCCAGTTTTATGCTTCTTTTTTCTTTTAGATTCTAAAACCGAGAGCACGCTCACATGCCTTGGCTGTTGAACAACTTTTCCCAACTCGTTCAGCACCTCCACTAAAGGACAGCTCTGCACAGGCTCCGGTCTACGGTAGGTTGAACAGAGCTTTTGCAAGTGGACAAAATTCTTAGAGCTGCATAGGAAAGTAAGGATATGTGATATTGCACCATATCAGCCTTCTGCCTATCCATCAACAGGGGCAGGTGTCTGTCAGGGATGCTGTGCAGTAATGTCTGAACTCAGATGTATGGGAACTTAGCAAAGGGTTTCCCTTCATATGAGCTCTTCTGAGACCAGTGAGGAATATTATAATAACAACAGCATTTATTCAGCACCTGCTGCCTGCTATGTTCTAAGAAGTTTACACAAATTAATGTAATTATGTAACTACTCCGCAAGGCAGCTATATAAAATATTGTCATAAAATATTTTAACATAAAATAATGTTATATTCATTGTATAGATGACAAATCTGAAGGACAAAGAACTTAATAATTTAGTACCTGCAAAGCACCTAGAATCGTGCCAGGCACTTAGTAGATTCAATAAATGTTAGTTATTTTTAATCACACAATAGTAAGTGGCAGGGCTGGGATTGAAATAAAAGCATCCAACATACTTAACCACTTAATTTCTACTGCCTCATCTATGTAAACTGAACTCCAGAAATCATCTTAAGTATCATACAGTTAATCCATCTACTGTGTTTCCCTGAAAGTAAGACCTAGCCGGACAATCAGCTCTAATGTGTCTTTTGGAGCAAAAATTAATATAAGATCCATTCTTATTTCACTATAAGACCAGGTCTATAATATAATATAGTATAGTATAGTATAGTATAGTATAGTATAGTATAGTATAGTATAATATAATACCAGGTCTTATGTAAAACCGGGTATAATATAATACCGGGTCTTGTATTAATTTTTGCTCCAAAAAATGCATTAGAGCTGACTGTCTGCCTAGGTCTTATTTTGGGGGAAACAGGGTATATCTGGAAACAAGATTTTCTAATACAGAGAGCTGACCATGTTACTCCTTTGCTTAATAACCTATTTTGACTCACTATCACTTGCAGGATGAGGGCAACTCTCCTGAGCATGGCATTTGAGGCCTCTCACCATCTCATCCCAGTAACTGTTCCCCAAACATCCCATGCACCAGCCCACTGTTCCCCTCACCATGGCAGTATTCACAGCTTATTCAAATCTCTCTCTCTCTCTTTCTTTTTGAAATGCCCTTTTCTAATTTCCCTTCAATAAAACTTTCCCTGAAACCCGTTCTTCACTCCCAATCCCATCCTAATGAACTGTTGACTCTTCCACAGGAAGTTTCTCACATCTCCCTTACAGAATGAACTACAGCATATTAAAGTCTCATGGTTTATATGCCAACCTCTCCTACTGGATTTTCACTCCGTAAGAGGGAGAACACAAGTGACAATTATTTGTAAAGCATTCATAAAACAATTATTATTATGTACCAGACATTATAGTTCATCAGCTGTAACTTTTGGAAATTAATTTGATTGGTCCTACAGCTAGGAAGTTTCCTCTTCTCCATTATATCATGCCTTACTTGGGGCTCAGAAGCAAACCCTGAGACAGTGATTCAAGTGCAAGAAGTTTATTTGTGAGGTGCAGGGAACACTGGTAGGGGATGAGGAGGTGGGCCAGGGAAAGGAAGGAAGCAGGAAAGGGTGTGTGTTATGAAGCAAACTAACACTGTGGGAAACTGGAGCTTAGGGATGCCAGGCATTTGGAGAAACAGTGTAATACACAGCTCAGAACTATCCACCCTAGAGGAACGGTTGTTGGGTACTTGTACACCAGGTCCCTTCAGTTCTTGGTTGAGGGTACTAAGGGATATTAATTCCCCATTCCTTCCTTCTAGCCTACCCTTATATTTTGGCAGAGAACGTGGCTCTGGGAAAGCCCTCAGGCAAATAGGTGCAGATACTGGCAGCTAGAAGTGGGCTTGAGTGTGCTGAAGTGGTATCTAGGGGAGGCACTGACAGCATCTGCTACGATGCCACTCTGAAATTCCCCAGGGTTACGTGAGGTAGAATTTCGGGAGGTTTCCAGTCAGGCTCACTTGACAGTAGAACTTCTTAACTCCTAGAATGCAACACAAATTCCCTGTCTTTGGAACTAAAGAATATAGGTGGTTAGAAGCCTGAAAGTAATATGAGACGGAACCAGTGGATAACATCTAAAATAAACTGGTACTGGTATTATGTTTGCATTGTAGATGAGGTTATAACTTGAAGGAATAATCGGTGAATATCCAGTATGAACCAAGAAAGTATAAAAAAAAAAAAGTTTTGGTCAAAACAAATTGAGCACAAACAGCAAATGAAGAGCGTGGCCTTTAGTCATGGATATAAGGCAAATAAAGATAAGGACATTTAAAGATCAAGTTAATAAGGGAGTCAGCGGATATGATCTGGGAGAGAACACCCCAAAGGAAGAAAAGGTATTAAGAACTTGAACAGCCATCTGACCCAACTGTGCTGTGGTCTAAAGATCTCTTCTGGGTTCTCTTAAGGGGGTTTTATAGAGAACAAACCAATATAGGCACAAAATATAAATGGCTGGAATCTATGGTAATGGCATATCGGGAATAACAGTGCTGTGCTATGTCTTTAATTTCCCCCAGCAGTGTTTATATAGCTATTTTAGTAAGGCAAATACAAGTTTTAAAAATAACTCTTTGCATGGTGCTGATTGACTCCCCTCAGAAGAAGCCATATTTACGCAGGCAGCACAGTGTAGGTAAAGTGGACAAGAAACAGACTCGATTGAAAAAAAAACTCAACATATATGTAAAAGATGGCCAAATTAAACATAAAAAGGATTCTTGGCCAAAAACAGGAAGAGAGAATTTTTTGTATATTAATATCTCTTAATATAGAAAGTTGCAATATGAGAGAGTGGTCTACATGAATACGTGGAAATGGGGATCAGAACAACTAAAGTTGGCGGTGTCCATCCATCTAATATTGTCCAGGGGAGAAAATACTGACCCTGAGGAAAATACACATGCTTCCTAAAGGGCAGTACCCTGCTCTGAGTTATAAATGACTCCTTTAGCTCCCTGACATACCTGGCCCTCTATCAACCTCTCTTTGCTCCAACTTTGTGCTTATGGACCAATGATTTATGTCGACATGGGCTTTAAAATATCTGGAAACCTGGAAGAGCTTCCTGGAAGGCAGATGTGAACATGTAAATAAACAGCCCCATCATAAATGGCTAATTTGGTAAAGTCTTGTTTAAGTCAGATCACTTGGGTCAGACGACTTTTTTGGTAGGCTAAGAAAGTGAAATGCCTGGGTCACAAAGCTGAGAACCAGATTAGGGAGTCGGGTGATTTTACCAAGCTAAAGCCAATCTATGAGATCTCGCCTGGAAAACCTGCCAAACAACCCTACCAGAGGGCCCCTGCACCTTCAAACTGGACAATATCACTCACATTAGTATGCAATGTGGAAAAACATGTAAAAAAAAAAAGAAAATTCTCTCAAAATGCACAAAGAAGGCCAGTTCCATCCTTATGAGGAACCCAGACTTCAAGGCCAGCATCAAACCTTACCCCTACTCTGAAGACTTTGTTCTTCTCCAATGGCCTTTTCCCCCACAGCATGTGTTAGTGGCTTCTTATAGCAATTATATCTGGCAGCCCCATCATATTATCATCTTTGCAGAACAAGAACTGGACCCACTCTTCTCTAGAGCCCCTACCATTCTGCCCTGTGCAAAGTAGGTGCTCAGTGAAGGTTTGTTAGAAGAGTATGATATACACGCCTCTACCTAAGAAACTTTCTGCAAATAGACTAAAAAAAGATTTCTTGGACTTTTAGTACCACCAACTAGAAAACAGCAACTATTTGGCATCCGACCTGGAATCTGGACCTGATACTCCTGTAGAAGGGATCAGTACCCCATACATTATTAGATTATTCTGATGTTCTTTTCAAAAAGACATAAGATGACTAAAAGGATAAAGAGCTGTGTCATGACAAGGGTCTTTCTACTAGAAACAATATTTTTGGGTGCAGAGCAGTTCCAATATAGTGAACATTGCCAACGGGTGATGGCCTGGTGATGGCTCCCCAAGGACAAAGACAGGTCATTCATTTTCTTTGCATGGCAATGCCAACCCAAGTCTTACTGCATAGTGGATGCTTCCTTGTAGACTATATACACTAATGCTATGCCATACTAAGAAGTGCCACGGTGAATAGGCATAATATAAATAATCGTTTTATCATTTTTATTGGTGTAAAATATTATAAAATGTTATTTTCTATTATGGATTCTTTATATTCAAGTTTACATGTATAATGTAGTTTCCTGAATTTCTAATTGTTTTATTTGATGATTTTTATTAAAGACTCTTAAAATTTCTTCTTCAGTCCTGTTCTTTGCCAAAATGACCAAAATGTAAGTTGAGAGCAACATGTAACAACAGCAACTTCAAAATTGGCAGCCACAAGACAAATGTTTTTAATTAATTGGAAGACACAGAGATTAGGGAAAGATATTTTATGTGTGTGCCATAAGCAGTTTAATTCATTAAGAGCTTAGTACGGTATTTCTAGATGGCTACTTCTGCCTGTTCTGCTTTATTTAAATTGTCCAGGTAAAGGACAGTGAGAAATATGTGAGGGAGAATGAATGGGGGCAAGTCCAGAAAGATGGGCTCAGTGAGATCGTACAGGGGTTTTGTTTACTGTGCTAAGATGTCCAGGCTTTATTCACAGGGTGATGATATGCCATCAAGAGTTTCACGTGGGTAGATGCCATGGTAAGGTCTATGTTTTTGAAAGAGCACTCTAATGTAATATGGGAGGCTGGACGGGAAAAGAGTGAATCAGAAGATAGGGGATATTGTGCACATTCAGGACTGATTCAGTCAGTGGGCGTGGAGGAGAGGAGGTGGATGTGAGAGAGATTTCAACAGAACCTAGTGGCCTTATGATTCACAGACACTATGGCAACGTCGTAGAAGAGAAAGAGAATGGCCTGCAAGAGTGTGTGCAATATCGGTCCATCCTATATTCAAACTCAGTTTCTTACTTATTCCTTATTTCTTAAGCACAGCACCTAAAAAACTGCAGATGACGAATTATATTCTACTTGTTGTGATTATTCCTTATTTTAGACTGGTTCAGAATTTGAGATGAAAGTAATTGGTGGGTACAATTTAACTTGGCCCTATTTATGAAGGAAGGAATGAAGGGAGGAAAGAAGGAAAGAAAGGAAGAGGAAAACTTACTAACTACATTAAAATTATAAACTGGATTGCAAAAAAAAAAAAAAAAAAAAAAGAAAAAAGGTCTCCTGAAGATAGCAGTTTTGAGTCTTTAAGAAGCACCAAAACCCACAGAAATGTGACACAGCTGGTTTCCCCTCCATGCAAGGAGCCACATCACTATGCCCCATCCTCTGCACCTCACCTAAACTTCTCTTCGGCAGTTGCCAAAGAGCCAGTGAGAATAATTGTAGAGATATTAGGAAAAGTATAGTGTTGGGAGGGGAAAAAAATGAGGAGCAGCGACAGCAGCGATAGGGTGAAGAATGGCCAATAAGGCAGTCTACAAAATCTTAAACTCTTTCTCCCCCACTACCTGGATCTTTACTATCACTACTGATAGCAATTATTAATACAATAATAATAGATGCTTGTATCAAAGCACTGCAATATTGCATTTGAGTAAAACAAATATTTAATATATCTATGAGTAATACCAGTTAAATTTTATCTTTGAAACAGTTGAAAAATTAACTGTAATTATATTATCTTAATCAAAACAAGCATTCGAACAGTTATTTAGTTTGGTATTTCCAACTCTTTTAAGTAGGTCAGACACAATTATCCCTAAATTGTTAAAAAGTTCCTTGAATCACATAAGACACTTGGCAAACATAAAGTACTATTGCTAACACTTTAACACATCACCATCATCAATGTGTATGATTTACTTGTGCATTTGTTACGTGACAGGCACCATGGACATACTTTTCAGAGAATATGTCAAATGTGTAGCATATAACCTTGCTGTGACATTAGCTGTAATAGAGTAGAATTGAATACAGAGCAGATCTGATTTTGAGCCTCTCTAAGAAATGGCATTTTACTAATGGGAGCTTCCATATAATTTTAATATAGCATTAAGAATAGCATAATAAGAGAATAACATTGAGAATAATAATATGGCAACATCCCAGCATATTGCCTTCTTTTTCTAGAATGGATTCCAGGACGAACATCACTTAACATGAGTTAACTATTCCAGACCCCTGGGTACCAATAAGTGCTAATTTTGGCTGTAATGAAGATTGTGCCGAAACAGACCGAAAGACATTTAATGGGATAAAAGTCATATTCCTAGGGACAAGGAATTTTAGAAAATGAACACTGGTTATCCTCTCATTATTTTGGAAAGTCCAAGAAATAGCACTGTGTTCTAAACCAATTCAGAAATAAGACAATGACATGACGCAGTTGGGTACAGAACGATCTATCACGTTATTACTAATAAAGTTAATAATGATGAAACTAGCTTAAATATGCAGGCAAGTGCACCTTCCAATAATAGAACCCCACTGGACTACTAGAGGTCTCCCTGGGGGCTCAGACCCCTTGCAAAATTTACAGCAGGAAGAATAGGTCAGAGCACATGCTTTCTGTGTGCTGGCTTGCTCCCAAAGAGAGAGAAAGGCATTGTGTGTGTGTGTGTAAATTCTTCCTTCTATTGATGTAAAACTGCCTCCATAGGACCTTCTCGCTGGTCTTGGTTCTGTCTTTCTTTGGGAGTTCCACAGAAATAAGTCTCCTCCTTCTCAGTGAGGACTTTTCAAACTTCAGTTCTGTTTCAGCTTCTTACTATCCTCACCATACCCCCTGTACTTTATATATTATCTATCTTCCTTTAAAAATGTGGCTCATAGAGTTGAGTACACTCCTCCAGAAAGTTTTGCAGAATAAATATGTTATTTTGTGTGATCTGGACACTTTTCTCCTTTCAAACTCACCCATCAGATCAAATCACTCCTCATCTGAGAAGATTGAGTGAGAGGAATGAAGAGAGCCCAAGACTGGTTTTGGGAATGGCTTTCCCAGCACACAGAAGGAAACATCGTAATGGGGAAAGAAGTTTTCCCCTCTGTAAATCACAGACGTTTCGACAGAATACGTGAGCTTTCTAGGATTATGTAGGAAGTTGGTGGCAATGTCAAAGATGATATGCCCAGTGTTTTTATTTGTGTTAAAAAAAATCCAATGGAGCAAACACAGAATGAGAGAGACCTTCTGATTTATTAGCATGGTATCTGAAAAAGTTGGGGGTTGGATTGTTTAGTAGACTACAAACTTAGTATGAGACATTTGGTGATGTGTGTGCTCTAGTAGTGTCCAGATCATACAAAATAACATATTTATTCTGCAAAACTTTCTGGAGGAGTGTACTCAACTCTATGAGCCACATTTTTAAAGGAAGATAGATAATATATAAAGTACAGGGGGTATGGTGAGGATAGTAAGAAGCTGAAACAGAACTGAAGTTTGAAAAGTCCTCACTGAGAAGGAGGAGACTTATTTCTGTGGAACTCCCAAAGAAAGACAGAACCAAGACCAGCGAGAAGGTCCTATGGAGGCAGTTTTACATCAATAGAAGGAAGAATTTACACACACACACACACACACACACACACACACACACACACACAGCACTGAGTGGGAGGCAAATTTGAGGTCAGCCCTGGTAGAAACTACTGGATGGTTTTCCAGTATTCGTAGGGGAAAGTCCAAGTTCCTGAGTGAGTTCACAAAGCCCTTTGTGGGCTGGCCCTTTCATTGGTAGCCAGCCCCAGCTTGCGCCCAATTTCTCCTTACTCAGCTGGCTGCAGCTACACCGGCCTTTTTTCAGTCCCTGGTGTACAACAGGCTCCTTCCTACCTCCCGGTCTTGAATGTGCAGGTCCTTCGGCCTGGGTGGTCTTCCTTCATTTCCACCCCAAACCAACCCCTGCTCATCCTTCTGATCTCAGTTTTCCCATTTTCATGGAATCCTTCCTGACCTCCTGAAAGAGGCCATTTTGCCCTCTGTGCACTTATGTCCTGCCTTCACTTTTCTTTTGTGACCCTGTAAGTCATGTTTGTCTTCTCTACTGACCTGTGCATTCCATTAGGACAGGGAATGTATTTTTACTCAAAATATCCCAGAGCCTTCACATAGTAAAAATTCAACATATATCTACTGATGAAAGAAGAGGAGGGGAGGAGGAAAGTAAGGGGGAAGGCATTCTCTGAAACTGGAAAGGTTCAATCAGAAGCTCTGGAGGACCATCTTTCAGGAAAATGATTGAAAATGTTCCTGCATGGGGTAGAAAGCCTAACCAGATAACGCTATTCAGCAACTATTTGCTGAGCACATACTATGTTCCAGGGGCTAGGTCCTGATGACACAGTACTGAATCAGTCCCTGCATTGATGTAGAAGGTACCTTTCACTTATAAGAGCTACTTATTGCAGGGAGCAAATCCATTTAGTACTGCAAGATAGAAAAAAAACAACAATAAAAATGAAAACATATGGCACTCTGGACCAAGTTTCTATCCCAAACTATAGTCATATCTAATTTCATGAAATACATATTATTGACTTTGAATATTAGAATCACTTATTTTTTGTTGAGCCATAGCTATAATAAACAGAATGGGAGAGAGAGAAGTAAGTTAATATCTTGTGGAAAGCAACAGTGAGAGCTAAAATAAGGAACCATTCCAGTGATTCATATCAACATTTCTTAATAATCACTGAGTACACAATTAAAAAACTCCCAATTGAGTTTGTTTTCATTAAGTCCTTCCAAAGAGTTCAAATATTTAAGGACATAAATGAGAAAAATTTGAATTCCCTTTTTCCAAGATGTTGCCAGCAGTAAAAAACCTCCACTTAGAATTCACTGGTTTTAAAACTTGAATTTTTGCATTCTAAAACCATGTACTTCTGATGAAAGAATGAAGTCAGATATGCAGCTCCTTCTATCAGGAGAGGTAGCCAGAATGGATCACAAAGGAACAGACCAGAGCTGATTCTGGGCTTTAAGAGGACAAAATGAACCCTTTGTCAATATTTCTCTGAGTAATTTCTTATTTTATTCTTTATGCACTGGCCCATTCAGAGTTGCTTGGGAGACTCATCTATCATTATTAAATACTGCTCTCATTTACCCTGGAACATGCTGCTGAGAGATGGCCACATTTCTTATGTGCAGCTTGAAGGCAAAGTAGTGCCTCAGTTCATGGCCTCTGCCCTTGGGACATTCATCAGTCACTGCTTTCTCTGTTCACATTGTCTTAACACCCAGAGCATATACTCTTGTCCTCTTCTTGTGCACCTGCAAGAGGTTTTTGCCTGGAAAGTGTTTTATGGTATTTTTAGAAGAGGAATATCAGATCAGACTAGTCCACAAAAGCAGAAAAAGTAAGAATAGGGAGAGAGACTGAAGATACAATATGGGGGAGAAGATAATTAATGGATCAAGATTTTGGAGGAGGTAGGAGGTGTAAAACAAATGCTGGTTAATCTGAAAGGTCATTTTAAGAATGCATTCCAGAGGTCCATTAAGAGAGCTCAGAGTTCTCTAACTTAGAAATTATTCAACTATACAACTCCTCTATTGTTTACATGTGTTTCTTCATATCAAAGTAATATAGTAAAATAATAACTCAAAAAAATTTTGCTGTTCAGCTCTCAGAATACAGTCATTCATAATACAAATTTAAACTATACCGGCTTCATTGCATTGAAAATGTTTGGGTTCCCATTAATTAAGGCTTAAGTTGATTAGTAGATTTAAGAATCACATTCATAAATGTAGTTTTATGAATGCCTATGTAATAGAATAAGCATGACTGAAACAAACAATTTACCATTCAGTAACAGTCAATTGGTAAATACCTGAACACAATTTGTGTCAAGGATCAATACTAAAAAATGTGGAAAAGTGGCTGTCAAATTAAAGGATGCCAACTTCTGTGACCATCAGAAACTTAAGATTCATGATCTCACTCCACTATTTTTTTCAAACCAATTAAATGACCTGAGGAAATGTGACATTTACTAGATACTGAAGAGTGGTTAAGTTAGTATGTGTGTTTTTGTACTTTTATTTTTAACTTTGTATTACGGAAAATTTCAAACATATACAAAAAAGAGATAATAAAACTTTATGCACCTATCATTCAGCTTCAACAATCTTGTTTCTTCTATACCCCTATTTATTCCTCTGCAAATTATTTTGAAGTAAAGCTCAAATGTCATTTTATTTCATCCTGTGTCTATGTATTACCATTTTTACTATTATTACACATGCTTCCCTCCTGGGATTAAATCATTTATCAGTCATCAGAGACATAGATGAGGTCTGACAAGTTAAGTTTGCAAAGTCATTCTAGAAAAAGTGCTGCATACCTCATTGCTGAATATCACTATGGTCACCTTCGAAGTACTCCCCTTGGGAAGCTATGCACTGATGCCAGTACCTAGTCCACCCTTCAAAGCATTTTTGGAACTCTTTTTCTGGAATGGCCATCAGAACTGTTGTTGTATTAACCTTGATGTCCTGAATGTCATTAAAATGTCTTCCTTTCAATATTTCCTTTATCTTCGGGTAAAGAAAGAAGTCATTGGGGCCAGATCAGGTGAGTAGAAAGGGTGTTCCAATACAGTTATTTGTTTACTGGCTAAAAACTCCCTCACAGACAGTGCTGTGGAGCTGGTCCATTGTTGTGATGCAAGAGCCATGAATTGTTGGCGAAAAGTTCAGGTCATCTAATCTCTTCACGCAGCCTTTTCAGTACTTTCAAATAGTGAACTTGGTTAATTGTTTGTCCAGTTGGTACAAATTCATAATGAATAATCCCTCTGATATCAAAAAAGGTTAGCAACATCGTTTTGACTCTTGATTTGGACTGATGGAACTTTTTTGGTTGTAGAGAATTGGCTTTGACACTTTGTTTCAGGGTCATATTTGTACACGCATGTTTCATCACGTGATAACATGGCCCAAAACATAGTCTTGCCTCTCCAAAAGGTCTTGGCAAACTTTGACTCTCCTTCACTTTTGTTCATTAGTGAGCTCCTTCTGGACCATTTTTGCACACACTTTTCTCATGCCAAGATTTTCAGTTAAGATTTTCCTAACTGTTTCTATATCAATGTTTACTTGGTCTGCTATGCTTCTCACAGTCAGCTGATGATTTTGATGCACAATTCGATGAAATTTTGCAATGTTTTCATCAATTCTGCTTGTAACTGGCTGTCCAGACCTCTCTTCATCAGTGATGTGTTCTCTCCCCTCAGAAAAATGTTTAATCCATTTGTACACTGCCATTTTCTTCATGGTATTATCCCCATAAACTTGGATTAGCATGTCCCTGATTTTATTTCCACTCTTGCCAAGTTTAACAAGAAACTTAATGTATTTTTTACTATAATAAATCTGTCCTTTATTTTTTTTATTAGTTTCAGGTGTACAAGACAAGGTAATACTTAGACGTTCATCGTTTATATCCCTCACACTGTGAACCTCCCTCCCCCATCCACTATCCCTCCGACCTCGCACTGAGCCATCACATTATATATATAAAATTATAGTTGGCATTCATTAATGTTTAGCTTCTGGTGTACAATGCCATGATCAGGCATCCACAGTATCCCTGAGGTGGTCTCCCAAATAGGACGCATGTCCATCGGATACCCAACAAAATCTTTACAACATTATTGAATACGTTCCCCAAATTAATTTTTAAAAAACCCTGAGGCCATCTTGTTAGGAACCAGCTGCTTCCTAATCCCTTCACCTTTTCCCTTATCCCCACCTCCCTTCCCCCCCCCATCTAACAACTCTCGGTTTTTTCTTTTTGTCCCCAAAACTGTTTCTGATTAGTTCATTCACTTATTCTTTTCTTTAGATTCCGCATATAAGTGAGATCATATGGTACTTGTCTTTCTCTTTCTGACTTATTTCACTTAACATAATGTTCTCTAGATCCATCCATGTTGTTGCAAATGATAAGATTTCTTAACAAGAAATGTAATGTTTGTTTGTTGCTCTAATTCAAGCTCAGACATTCTCTCCACGGCACACAAAAACATGCAACAGTAATGAATACCACTCAGCAGGACACACCACCACACACTGACATGAACACAGCTGTGAGACACTGACATACAGCGGTATAAAACTTTACCGAGCTGTTTGTACAGTGCTGCCTATGTAAGTGCACGGTGGCAATTTCACAAATTTATTTGTCATACCTCATATGTTGTAGTGAGGGTAAGTCAGCAACACTAAACCTAGTTAAACCATTGACTAACCTGAAAGAAGAAGGAACATGTCCATTTCCAGTTGTAACTACCTCTTACCCTAGTGTCTGCTGTTCTTTTACACATTTCTGGCATTCAATTAAAAAAATTATGAGACACCAAAAGCAAATAAAACCAAATCATTGGCAACAGTTAACATAGCCCACACAAGAATCAGAGATGTCTCAAATGTTAAAACTACCAGATAGAGACTTTAAAGTAATTGCGATTAACGTGTTAAAGTCTCTAGTAGAAAAAGTAGGCAGCTTGAATAAACAGATGAAGAATTTTAGCAAAGAGATGGAACATCCAAAAAACAGTCAAATAGAAATTCTAGAAAGAAAAAAGCACAGCATCAGAGTTGAAGAATGCTTTCAATGGGCTTATTAGGCAACTGGACATAGCAGAGGAAAAAATCAATGAATTTGAAGATAAATCAACAGAAATTATACAAACTGAAACACAAAGTGAAAACAGAGTGGGGAAGAAACAAACAACAACAAAAATAAAAACCCAGAATATTCAAGAGCTCTGAGGACAATATTGAATAGATGTAATTGGAGTACCAGGAAGAGAAGGAAGTGATAAGGGGTCAACAGAAATATTTGAAGATGTAGTGGCTGAGAATTTTTCAAAAATTAATATTAGACAACAAACAAATCCAAGAAGCTCAGTGAACCCAAGTGGAAAATATGGAAAAAGAAATAACATCTGACTATATTATAGTCAAATTGCTGAAAACCAAATGTGAAGAAAAAAATCGTGAAGACAGGCAGAAATAAAAAAGCACACATACAGAGAACAAAGACATGAATGACAAAGATCATGTCAGAAATCATGAAATAAAGCTACAATACTTAAAGAAATAAACAAAAAAGTCAACCCAAAATTCCAGAATTCTATACCAGTGAAAACGTATTTCATAATGAAACTAAGAAGTGGGACTTCTGGAATGATGGAGTTAGGAGCTCAACTGACTCTCCCGCAAAACAATTTAACTAACTGGTGAAAAATAACTTTTATTTATTTAGTCTCTGGAAATTGTCCTATAAGGGTATACAGCAAATGGAGAAACACTCATTCAAGAAAATCTACTAAATATCAGTAAAAATAGTATTTGAACCACAATCTATTCCACTATCCTTTGAGCTCTGCATTACAGAAACTCTATTTATGTGTAGCCAAAAAATGGGAGCTCCCCCTCTCCCTAGCTCCCAGTCTAGGAAGACATTTCATCCCAGGAGGAGCAGACTCCTAGTATTTCTCATCTATCTAAGCAGGCATGGCTAAGAGGATTGGGTCTCTTATCGCCCAGCCAGTTCCTCACTCATAGAACAGAAGCTCTTTTCCAGGCACAGAAGGCCAAATATGCTGTGGCCCCTATCACCCCACCCAATTCATTCAGAGGGTAGAGGTTCCACCCCTGGAGGGGCAAGCTGAGAAGACCAGGAGATGCCAACACTTCCCCATTCCCACTACAGTGCGTACTCATAGAGCAGCGGTGTCATTCCAGGGAAAGTGGGTCATCACACCCAAATATGGTGGAGTGTACAGGCGTTCTGCCTAGGAGGAACAGCAGGCCACACAGATGAGGAGCTTTGCATCTCAGCCTGAGGACAATGACTAAATTTGGAATTGAGAGTGAAGAACGCCATGCCTAAGGACACTGTTGAAAAACAATACATATTAGGTTGGTGCAAAAGTAATTGTGATTTTTGCAATTATTAACCTTTTACACTGCAATTACTTTTGCACCAACAGACCATAATAATAATCTCAAGATCCGTCTGAAAGCAACAAAGGAACAAGACAAACAAAAAAAGAAAACAAAAAACTCATAGACACAGACAATAGTTTAGTGGTTACCAGAGGGTAAGGGGGATAATAGAAGAGGATAAAGGGGGTCTAATATATGGTGATGGAAGGAGAACTGACTCTGGGTGGTGAACACACAATGTGATGTATAGACAATGTATTACAAATTGTACACTTGAAACCTAGTAATTTTACTAACCATTGTCACTCCAATAAATTTAATTTAAAAAAAGAAAAATAATACAGATCTTAGTGGGGAGCAATTAAGAGGTGGCTGGTAACTCCTTACTATAGCAAAATAGCAGAGCAACCAGAAATTTAATAGAGAGAATCAGGGAGAGAGGCAGCCAAGAAGAGGCGACCTGGGATCAGAGTCAATTCTGGGGGGTCAGGAAGGCTGTGCACAAACACTAGGCTGTCCCCACTCGGCAGGGATCAGAGCAGGACATTGGACAAACTCGAAAGCATTCCCCTGACAGACACCCAATAACCCAGGGCAGAGCCTCACTGCACAACCTTCCTTTTTCTCAGGTAATTCACTTTAGAAAACTTATTGTAAGTATTTTCTCCTCTCTGAAATGTACATAAACCCTTTTGAACACTAGATGAGCCTTTTTCATGTTCACAACCCAGGAACGTCATTCTCAAGGACCTGGGAGCCATGTCTTTGAAATGTAATCGTCAAGGTAGATAGCACCACTCTCTCCCAGTTTTTTGTGGGCGGGTAGAAGCCTAAGTTCGGTGGGGTTTTGTTCCAAGTTGCAAAACTACCTCCTGTCACAGAGAGATGAGAGGTGTGTGTTCCTTCTGAATAAAGCCAATTTGCTAACTTAGACGGTTACCTGAAATACCAGGTCACGTTGCATGAACCAGGTGTGACAAAAGGTGCTATCGAGCGCTCTCATTTTACCAGTTATTGTTTATCTTGAAAATATACACGCAATGTGCTGTATCTCCTTGGCTATATTAAAGGTGAGGATTTCTTTCTGCCTTTGCAGTCTCTTAATGGATTGTCTATGATGCTCGTCACATTCTGGCTAACGTTTATTTAGTAATAAAACTGTTTTCTTTACTACCTCTGTGGAGAAGTTCTCTGGTTTGGAGAAGATTTTGCTTTTAATTACATTTCCCCAATACCTCTGAGGAGCAATCGGAGAAGGAACCGTCAAGCTGAAGCTCATGGCTGAAAAGGTTCAACAACAACAAAGAAAGTCAACACCCTGAAACATACAACCACCTCCCAGCTATGCACACATTCAATGGTGAAAGTTAAAAGTCTAGTTGGCTGAGGGGGCTTATGCACAACCTTGACCAACTTTGTTCTTTTTCAAGACAGTTTTCCTTCTTCTGAGACCTCTGAATTTCTAAGGGAGATTTTGAACATGACCTAAGCAAAGCACCTCTTAAGAAATGGTCTTATAACCAACCGAACAGAGCATCAGCAAATGCCGCAATCTGTATGATAACTTTCAAAATACTTTCAAGTACTACTTGCTCTGTTTGTGAATGAGAAAGCATTTACTCTCCCAGGAAGCTTTTTCTCCACTGTCTATCCAAACCTTTTCCATTTGTTAAGATCTAGTTCACATTCTAACGTGACCAGGAGTGGTCACATTACTGCCCTTCCCTAAACCTACCTACCATGTACGTAAGACATCTGTTTTTATTCCCAAATTGTGGCAGCAAAGCTGTAAACAACTCAAGAGTAGAGACAACATCATAATTTTTTTTAAAAAAATTTCTGCCTGTTATTGCTTGACAGTTAAATCTACTTGTATTGGACTGAATGCTACCTTTTACAGTTTTTGTTCAAACCATGAGTTATATTTATATCTTAAATAAATAAAAGAAAAAGCTATATTTTCTTAATTCGATGATCTAGCATAACTTTGGGCGCAATAGTATGCAACTGACATCTTGGTTAAATTTAACTGGAAGATAAGGGGATGCAACTAACATGTTTGACATTTTTCTCTGTGCCAGCCAATGATCTTGGTGCATAAATAATTTAACTAAATGGAATTAAGGGTGAGTCACATATAAACATTATTATACATTTATGATGTGCAAATACAATGTATTGTTTTTATCAACTTAAAAATGCTGGTTAAACTAATTTAGCTACTCAAGAGCTCATTCCTCAGAATCTCATATTTCTGCTTTGACCCACCCCATCACCATGAAACTATCAAACTTAAAATATTCAGTACACTTTGTAACTTTCTAAGCATATTCTCTAATAATTTATGGCAATAACCATGTTTTTAAAAATATGCTTACAAAAATTATAACTGTTCTAAATATCTTTTCACTTTATGCATTTGAATTCTGCTATGGAGTAATAATAATCTGCAGAGGCAGATTTACCATGAAATAATGAATCTTAAGCTTTAGAGCCCTCTTCACTAGCAGAGGACCTTTCCAAGGTGCAGGAGGAGCTCCCACAACATATTCACATGAACTTATATTTTTGTAAATTTTGCAAAAGAAAAACATTTACATTACAATTGTTTAAGGTAGCTTTTTCTTTCCACAACTATTTTCTGTCTATCATATTTATCATATTTTCTGTCTTGTTTGGTGGCACTGGAGTAGCCAGAGGTAGTTTGAAGATCCAGCTAAGGGGAAGTTGAGTTGGAAACACATTTAGCTTGGATTTAGGGGGATATACTAATGGAGTTATCAGTCACTTTTATCTATAATTAGATTACTGCTAGCCTCCCAGAATATACTTTCTTCCATGAATAGTTCAAATACCCACTCTGTGACTCATCTGGCTTCATAATATGAAGATGAAGTCATTGGCTATATTGTGTTATGAACGTGGAAAGAGAAAGAGCCAGAAGCTACTCTATGGAAAATTCTCACAATTATCAGACACATAAAATTGTAAGATTTGGCCTTGTCTCCTTGTAAAAATGGAATTTCTATTTCTATTCTGTAAAAAATAAGCTGTATATTGAAGCATATACAAATACAAACACATCATAAGTATTTTTATGGGACTCATACAAAATAAAAATTTTCACAGTACCTATGAATGTAAGGTACAAATTTATAGCAACATCATAAACAGTGAGCATTTCTATAAGCAAACTTGCATATTTATGCATCTCAACACATTAGAGCACATCTTGGCATATCTGACACATCTTGAAATGTAGCAATTCCAGATGGAATAACTGCAAAATTCTTTTCCTCAAAAGTTGATCCTTAGGGAGTTTCAAAGATGGCACAGTAGATAAATGCTGTGCTTCCTTCTCCAGTGACCACATTAAAATTACAAGTAAATTATAGAAAAATCAACCTGGAGAACCACCTGAAGTCTAGCTGAAGAGAAGTTTCATAACTAAGGATATAAAGAAGAAGCTACATAGAGACTGGTAAGAGGTGTGGAGATACGAAATGGGCCGGCCCCAAACTTGATGAACATAGATGCAAAAATCCTCAACCAAATATTAGCAAACCGAATTCAGTAATACATTTAAAAGATCACACACCGTAATCAAATAGGATTTATTCCTGGAATGCAAGATTGGTTCAATACCCACATGCATACACCAGTGCAATACACCACATAAACAAAATGAAAGACAAAAATCATGTGATTATATCAATAGATGCATAAAAAGCATTTGACAAAATCCAGCATCCATTTATAACAAAAACTCTCAGCAAAGTGGGAATAGAGGGAATGTACCTCAATATAATAAAGGCCATACACGACAAACCCATAGCTAACACCATACTCAAAAGAGAAAAGCTAAAAGTATTCTTCTTAAGATCAAAAACAAGACAAGGATGCCCACTTTCACCACGCTTATTTAATATAGTATTGGAAGTTCTACCCACAGCAATCAGACAACAAAAAGAAATAAACGGCATCCAAATTGAAAAGGAAGAAGTAAAACTGTCGCTATTTGCAGATGACATGATATTTGTATATGGAGAGAACCCAAAAGATTCCACCATAAAATTATTAGAACTGTTCAGTGAATTCAGTAAAATAGCAGGATATAAAATCAATATTCAGAAATTGGTTTCATTTTTATACACCAATAATGAAATGTCAGAAAGAGAAATTTAAAAAATAATCCCATTTATAATTGCATCAAAAAATACCTAGGAATAAATTTAACCAAGGAGCTAAAAGATCTGTACTCAGAAAACTATTAGACACTGAAGAAAGAAATTTAAGAACATACAAATAGGGGCAGCTGGTTCGCTCAGTTGGTTAGAGCACAGTGCTCAAAACACCAAGGTCGCTGGTTCAATTCCCACATGGGCCAGTGAGCTGCACTCTCCACAACTAGACTGAAAACAACAACTTGACTTGGACCTGAACTGGGCTCTCCACAACTAGATTGAAAACAATGATTTGACTTGGAGCTAGTGGGTCCTGGAAAAACACACTGTTCCTCAATATAAAATTTTTAAAAAGAAGATACAAACAAATGGAAGCAAATACCATACTCATGGATAGAAAGAATTAACATCATTGAAATGTCCATACTACCCAAAGCAATCTACAGATTCAATGCAATCCCAATCAAAATACTAATGGCATTTTTCAAAGAACTAGGACAAATAATCTTAAAATTTATATGGAACCACAAAAGACCCCTGAATAGCCACAGCAATCTAGAAAAGAAGAACACAATTGGAAGTATCAAGCTTCCTGATATCAAACTATACTAAAGGCCACAGTAATGAAAACAGCATGGTACTGGCACAAAACAGACAAATAGGTCAATAGAACAGAATAGAGAGCCCAGAAATAAACCCACACCTATAAGGTCATTTAATCTATGACAAAGGAGGCAGAAATATATAGTGGGGTAGACAGTCTATTCAATAAATGGTGTTGGAGAACTGGATAGATACATGCAAAAAAGTGAAACTGAATGACCTTCATATACCATATAGAAGAATATGTTCAAAATGAATTAAAGACTTAAATGTAAGACCCGAAATCATCAAAATTGTTAGAAGAAAACATAGGCAGTAAACTCTTAGACATTGCTCTTAATGATATATTTTTTTCTGATTTACCTCCTCAGGCAAAAGAAACAAAAGAAAAAATAAACAAACGGGACTACATCAAACTAAAATGTTTTTGCACAGCAAAGGTAACCATCAACAAAACGAAAAGACAGCCTACTGAATGGGAGAAGATATGCACCAGTGATACGTCTGATATGGGGTTAATATCCAAAATTTATAAAGAACTCATACAACTCAATATAAAAAACAAACAAACAAACAAACAATACAATTAAAACATGGGAAGAAGACCTGAACAGACTTTTCTCCAAAGTGGATACACACATGGCCAAGAGACATACTAAAAGATGTTCATCATCACTAATTATCAGAGAAATGCAAAGTAAAACCACAATGAGATACATCTCACTCCTGTCAGGATGACTATCATAAATAAATCAACAAAGAACAAATGTTGGTGAGGATGGGGAGAAAAGGGAACCTTATACACGGTTGGTGGAACTGCAAATTGGTGTAGCCACTTTGGAAAACAGTTTGAAGGTTTCTGAAAAAATTGAAAAAAGAACTACTGTGTGATCTAGCAATTGACTGAGAAGTATTTATCTGAAGAAATCCAAACATTACTTCAAAAAGATATATGCACCCTATGTTTACTGCAACACAATTTACAATACCCAAGTGTCCATCAGTAGAAGACTGAGTAAAGAAAAAGTGATACATATATACAATGGAATACTACTCAGCCATAAAAAGAATGAAATCTTACCATTTGTGACAACCTGGGTGAACCTAGAAGGTATTACACTAAGTGGAATAAGTCAGACAGAGAAAGACAAATACTGTAAGATCTCACTTACATGTGGAATCTAAAAAAACAAAATAAATGAACAAACAATACAGAAGCAGACTCATAGCTGCAGAGAACAAACTGATGGCTGCCAGAGGGGAGGGTGGTTGGGGAGCTGGATGAAAAAGGTGAAGGGATTAAGAAATACAAATTGGTAGGTACAAAATAGTCACAGGGATATAAAGTACAGCATAGAGAATATAGTCAATAATATGTAACAACTATGTATAGTGCCAGGTGGACACTGGACTAATCAGTAGATCAATGCATAGAATCATATAAATGTCTACCCACTATGCTGTGCACCTGAAACTAATACAAAATAATATTCAATGTCAACTGTATCTGAAAAAATATATTTAAAAAAATAATGAAATATGATCCCTAAATTATATAAGCTTCAGGTCCCACAAAACCTAATAAGCAAATCTGCTTAGATTATTCTCATGCAGTGAATTATAATATCTTTGAGATGATGGTGACTTTAAATATCATGTAATCTGGTGGAGGGTTTTCATATATTTTAAGTTTCAAGAACTTTTTTTTTCCAAATAAAAGCTGATGTTATGAAATGCAGTCTAAATTCTTGGTGGTTCATACTATGAGAAAAGTAGAGGATAATAAGCTAAACGAGAAACAAAAACAAAACAAATAAGAAAAAATAAGCTAAATCTAAAAACTCAATGTGAACTCTTAAAAAGATACATCCTTTCTTCTCTCTGTTAAGAGTAGCCCACTATTCAAAACACTGGGGTAGACAAGGATTTCCTAGGACAGAAAAGACATTAAGCCAAAAAAAAAAAAAGGATCAAATTTAAAAACATCTGTTCATCAAAAGACATTGTTATTAAAGTAAAAAGGCAGGCCACAGACTAACAGAAAAGATAAAGAACAAATCAATAATTTGTTTTAATGAGCAAAAAACTGGATCAGTCACTTCACAAAAGGTGATATCCAAATAATTAATAAGCATGCTGAAAAGGTACTCAATATCTTCGGTCATTGGGAAAAATGCAAATTACAACTTCAATGAGATACCACCACATATCCATCAGAGTAGGCAGAATTAAAAGATTAATAGTACCAAATGTTGGCAAGAATACGGAGCAACAGGAATTCTTACACATTGCTGGTAGGAGTATAAAACTATACAACCACATTGGAAAACTGCTTGGCAATTTCTTTGAAAGTTAAGCAAACGTCTGACTTGCTCTATGACCCAGGAATTCAACTATCATATTTCGCCATGTATAATGTGTACTTTTTGCCCAAATTTGTGAGGGAAAAATAAGGATGCATGCACATTATATATGGGTAGTACTAATTCTGTATCTATATAAATGTTTTTAATTCTTTTATTTATGATTATGAGTTAAAAGTGTAACTTTAGAAATCAATAACAATATCCATATGCAAAATAATATCCTGGAATATGATAACTGGTTTTGTTGAACTTACAATGAACTTGAAACAAAAGCAATTTCAGCCAACGACTCAATGAAATGAAATGAAGAGGGAAACACTGTTGTCCACAGAGTAAGTGCCTGACTTGATAAAACAGGTGATGCCAACTATTACCAGAGGGTGAACAGCATGACATTCCTCTTCATACACTTGAGGCAGACGGTACCAATCTAGCTGATATTTTCGCAAAAATTATTGGAAAATCCCTCGGAAAATTAAAACAAAAGATTTTTTTCCCTGAAAGTTTGGGGCAAAAACATGGGTGCGCATTATACATGGGAGCACACTATACATGGCAAAATACAGTATATATATATATATATATATCCATATATGTATATATACTGTATCTGTATATACAGTATATATATATCCAAGAGAAATAAATGCTTATGTCCACAAAACTAGACAATAATGTTTGCAGCAGTTTATTAATAATTGCCTCAAAATGGAAATAGCGCAAATGTCCGCCAAAGGAAAATAGAGCAACAAATCGTAGAATATCAATACAATGAAATTCTAGTCTCAACAATAAAAAAGAACAAACTACTGGTACACACAACAACACTGACGAATCTCACAGGGGCCCATTTAAAAGACTTCCCACAGGTCAAGCTGTGGTAATTTAAGTGTCAATGAAAATAATAATTATTAATTATAATAATATGATTAATACTAAGTAATTACTAACACGACTAATAACAATAACTCATCCTTTTGGTTAACTGAAATAAACCAAGTCAATAAAAGACACAAGTTCTCTTTCCAATAGGCACTGAGCCATGGTCATCTCTCGGGACAACTGGTCCCAGCGCCGCAAGATCGGAGGCAAGAGAAAGCCCTCCCACAAGAAGCGAAAATAAGAGCTGGGACGCCCTGCTGCCAACACTGAGATTAACCCCGCAGCATATGCACAGTCCGTGTGCGTGGAGGCAACAAGAAGTACCGTGCGTTGGGGCTGGGCGTGGGGAACTTCTCCTAGGGCTTCGAGTGTTGTACACGCAAAACAAGGATTATTGATGTGGTCTGCAATGCATCCAACAACGAACTGGTCCGCACCATCACCCTAGGAAAGAACTGCATCGTGCGCTCTGACAGCACACGGTACCGACAGTGGTACAAGACCCACTGTGCACGGCCCCTGGGCTGCAAGAAGGGGGCCAAGATGACTCCTGAGGAGGAAGAGATTTTAAACAAAAAAAATGATCGAAGAAAATTCAGAAGCAATATGATGAGAGGAAAAAGAATGCCAATATCGGCAGTCTTCTAGAGGAGCAGTTCCAGCAGGGCACTCTTCTTGCAATGTATTGCTTCACGACCAGGCCAGTGTGGCCGAGCAGACGGCTCTGTGCTAGAGGGGAAGGAGCTGGAGTTCTAGCTGAGGAAAATCAAGGCCCAGAAAGGCAAATAAATCATCATCCCTCCTAGCTTAGTGTAATAAAGGTGTTTTGTGTTCAAAAACAAAAAAAAAGATACAAGTTCATAACAATACTCAAAAGAGTTCAAAGAAGGCAGTGACTTTCAAACGTTTTTAAGAAATATATGCTGATATTGTGTCTTACCCTGTATACACACACACACACACACACACACACATGCCCCTTAAGTACTACACAAAATATTACTTATCCATATTATCCATATTATATGTGACGAACTCTGGTTATTTCTGTTTTATTCTACTCTTTAATCAACTTTTAAACTTTTATTTCATAAACTACCATTTGGTTGCAACCTATAGTGTATAAAACACTGATAAAATTTATAACAGGTAGTTGGAAATGAAATAGAATAAGGCTAATTTGTACTGATTTTGAGTTTCTGATATAGAGGAATATTCTTCTAAGTGGGCATTTTGTTTTACTCATCACATGTTTGCTTATATATGTACAAGATGTGTACTTTTTTCTATTTACATATGCAGAGAAGAACAAATGCAGAGAACTACAAGTAAACTAAATAGCCTAGAAAACATAAGAATTGCACCAAAAAAAGACAAGATTGTCCAGCATGAGTTATCAAACATCATAACCATGTTCAAAGGGGATCTAACAAATGTTTCCTAATGATAAATTAACCAAATGTTCTAAAAGCAAAAGCTAAATATGTGTACTCGATCTCTGATATCCAGGTGTTAAAACTTACACATTACCAAACTAACTATAAAAAACTCTAATAAACATAGTTTTAATTTATTTTGTTCTTATTTAATTTTTGAAAAGATAAGATATTCATATGGTCCAGATTTTAATATAAAATTATAAAACATTAAAAGATATATAAAATATTAAATTACATCTTTTTCTTAAAAACCGTCTCATTCTTCCTCTCACTTGTCCCTCAGCTGCTTAGTTTCTATTCTCTCAGAAGCCCCTCCCAATCCAGGTAACCACTAAGAAGTGTCTTATGTCTCCTTACATAATTTCTTTGTGTATAATCAAGAAAATATAAATTATTTGCTCTCTTATAAAAAAATTTTCATTCTCTTCCCATAGAGTTTTTAAATTGAAATATAATTTATATGCCATAAAATTCACATTTAAACTACACAATTAAGTGGTTTCAGTAGATTTTAGGTTCTATGACTATCACACTATCTAATTAAAGGACTTTTTCATCACTCCAAAAAGAATGCCAAGTCCCTTAGCTATCACTCCCCCAACTCCCCATCCCCCTAACCCTGAGCAACCATTAATCTACTTTCTGTCTCTATAAATTTACCTATTCTGGACATTTCATATAAATGGAATCATAAAATAGGTGGCCTTTTATGACTGTCTTCTTTTATTTAGCATAACATTTTCAAGGTTCATTCATGTTGTAGCATGTATTAGTACTTCATTCCTTTCTATGGCTGAATATTCTATTTCATGGATATAAAATACATTTTTATTAATTATACTAACAGAATTTTAAATTCATTTGTTTATGTATTCATCAGTTGATAGATATTTGGATCATTTCCACTTTTTTTGGCTGTTGTGTAATACTGCTATGAACAGCCATGTGTAAGTTTTCCCGTATTTTTTTCCTATGAATATGTTTTTTTGATTCTTGTGGGATACACCCAGGAATTGCTGGGTTACATGGTAACTCTTAGTTTCATTTTTTTTATAAACTGCCAGACTACTTGCCAAAGGGGCTCCATCATATTTCATTTCCACCAGCAAAGTATATGAGTTCCAATTTCTCCACATCCTCGCCAATAGCTGTTATGGTTCATCTTTTTGATTATCTTCCCTTTTTAACACAAATGGAAGCATACCACATGCACTGCTGCATAACTTGATTTTTTCTACATAATATCTTGGAGATCTTTCCATATCAGAAAAACAGAGAGAAAACCTGTTTCTGGGAAGGCAGGTGGTACAGAGAAAAAAGGGTTGGGGAGGGAAATCCTGAATGAACATACATACATATATATAATTATTTTACTGCACAGTTTCCTTGTATCACAAATTCTCTCTCTCTCTCTCTCTCTCTCTCTCTCTCTCTCTCTCTCTCTCTCTCTCACACACACACACACACACACACACACACACACACACACACACACACACACACACAAGCCCCTGAAGGGCTTGCTCCCAGACCACCATCTGAAAACCATCTGTCTGGGTCACCCCTCGCTTGACATAGATGAGGAAACCAAAATCCAGAGAGACCTTGTGACCTTCCTAAATATAATGGATTGCTAAGGCTGTTGTAATAAAGCACCTGAAACTGGCAGGTGTAAACAATGGAAATGTCTTGTCTCACAGTTCTAGAGACTAAAAGCCCCAAATTGAAGGTGTTGCCAGGAATCTTTCTTCTGAGAACTGAGAAATTGTTCCAAGCATCTCCCCTACATTCTGGTGGTTTGTGAGCCATCTTTGATGTGCCTTCACTTATAAAAAGCATCACCCTGATCTCTGCCTTCATCTTCACTGGTGTTCTCCATGGGTGTATGTAGCTGTGTCCAAATTACCCCTTTACTAAGGACAACAGTCATATAGGATTAGGACTCACTCACTCTAGTGACTTCTCTTAACTAATTACATCTGCAAGGACCCTAATTTTAAAATAAGGCCACATGCTGAGGTACTGGGGGTTATAACTTCAATGTACGAATTATGGGGGAACACAATTCAACCCTAACACTAGGGTTACTGCCACTAGTGAAACTTTCTAGATTTCCCAAATATCCTTGAATTTCATAAGTGTCTTTCATGCCAAGAAGCCAAGTTTATAAAACATTTTCACTAGTAACACCTATAATTAAAGATACATATCTTAATTCAACAACTGAGATTCAACATTAATTAAAAAGATAGTTATTAGTCTAACATAACCACTTTGTGGGCATTAGTGGAGAATAAATCTTCGTACGTGCTGTGGCACTGTGGAAAGGAGCTGTGGGCTGAAATGCAGGGCCAAGTTCTAGCTCTGACATTCACGTGGGACCATCTGGATGACCACTGCCTCTTCTCATGGGGGAGTTGGTCTGATCTCTATATTCCAGAGGATTCTCTCATTCCTATTCTATGTTGTCAGGCTCTGTTTTATGCTATTCTTTTCTACACCTATATATGAGTGACATATATGAGTGACAGAGAGTTGGATGACACAAATAGACAAGCATATACAGAAAGTGCCAAAAAATGTATTCCCACTTTAAGAAAGGAAAAAACTGTAGTAAAATTGTAATACTCACTATATACCGATATCAAAAGATGAACACAAGTCATGTGTATACATTATTTTTTGGCACCTCCGGGATATAACACCTGTTCATATACTCATAGATTTTTTTTTTTTTTAAGAAATGGAAAGCTTTCATCTACTACCCTCATTTAATAGGCAAAAAAAGAAAAAGAAAAAATAGAAGCCGATGGAGTTTAAGTGACTAGCACTACGACACACACATCATTCCTTGCTTGAATAACTTCAAATAGGGCAGAAGTGCTGAAATTAAGTCCACAGACCTAAGGGTTGCAATAGATGAACTTTAGGGGTCTGTGTACCTCCTAAGAGTTTATATGCACAACTGATAAGAATATGTATGTATACATTTTACTTTATCTGTTGGAAGGACTCCCTAGTTTTCACCAAATTCTCAAAGAAAACTAATTTTGCTCAAATAAATCCTCAGTTCCTATGCCTAAATGCCTGGCATATAAGAGATACTCAGTAAACATTAGTTGATTTAGATATACTGAATTCTTCACCAAGAAAAGTTAATAACCACTGAAATGGAGTAAAATAGAATACAGCCATTCTCTGGAAAAGAATCCTCACTGTTTCCTGCTCCCATAATGTTCTACCTGTATGTGTCTTTCATCATTCTGTAGTTCCAATTACACAATGGCTGAATTATATAATGCTGTATGTGTCTATTAAACCATCTCCTTTAGGAAATCATCCATCTTTTTATTTAATTTTACCATTCTATTTAATTAACAAGGGGTTAATGGCAGTTAATGATATATTAATTAGTTTAGGAAATTACTTTGCCTTTATTAAAGTAATTTAAATTTTTTAATGCTTGTAATTTTCCTTAGTTCCATCAAGTAAGACATACCACATTCAATTAAACCCAAGTTACCTTACTTACTATTAGTCCAGGTACCACAGAAAATCTCTAGTGTATCTAGGACATACACTGAAACAATTATCAAAACTGTGACTTTGAAAAAGGCAGGGAAATGCCTTGGGCCCAAGATATGTGGTATCATATGCAGAGAGCAGCAGCACCACAGAATAGGTGCTCAAGAAATATTTGATGAATCAATGAAAGAAAAAAGAAGTAGCTAATGTGGCTAGGAGAACAGAAAATCTCCTTAGAGCAGGGAGACATCAACCTTCGGAACAACTGATAGGAGACCCAACCAATGGAGGGTAATGTAATGGGTAGCTTGTCTGAAAGAGAATGTGTTTTTGTGGGACATTAAGGAATTGGATCAAGCTGATGATTATCCATGTAGATATCAAAAACAGCTGTCTATAGTTATTAAACATTTCCTTTTGGTAATTTGTTACTAAGGACTTGCAAATATGGAAATAACCCAAAGTTCCAGAAATGGGGCAAGACTAAAGAAATATGATACTCTGCAAGAAGCAGGCCAGGCCAATTGTGCCCAAGATGTGACAATGAATTACATTTTTCAAAAATCCACAGATGTTATTTACAAATAATTTGCACTCTTCAGAAGCATTTACAACGGATTCATTTTGCCAACGAAAATTAAAAGCCCTCCTCCTTACAAGATTGGGTCTTACTCATGTTTGTGCTCCAATTCCAGAATTTTTACATCCTGCATTTTTACTCTCCACCTCCTGGAAAAAAAAGATTCTTGATATTTTAGAGAGAAAATAAACTAAGATCCACATCTTCAATGACACGTCAAATTTAAACCATTTTTCTTACCTGGAGTGGAATTTTCTTTGTGTTGAGTGTTTTCTTCCTAGCAGCTGAGAATGAAATCTTGGAAGAAACTGTGGATGCTTGAATAAGAACAGATATTTTGTTGTTGTAAATTCTATTTTAACTTATTCACATTATGACCTATTTGGTATAACACCAGACACTTAAAGTGGTGTTGTAAAAGGATATTCAATGAAAAAGGAAATGCTCATTTTAATTTTTCTTACTTTTTATGGTACATGGAAAAATATTGCCTGTACTTAACAAAAATAAACACAATGTGGCAGACACAGACCCAGAATTGGTGGACTGCAACACAGAAATTAATTCCAATGTTTCTGCTTTGTAAATTTACTTTGTAAATTTACTTTGTAAATTTATTCCAGATACATCAAGAGTTCCTCCTGGTGGAAGAACAGGGTGGAAATTTTTCAGGGTGGAAGAACCTGTCTTCATTACACAGGCACATACAGATATTTCCTCATAGTTCATCTGAGCAATTATCCGACAATGACCCTGAAAAAAGACAGTGAATTAGAATAGGAAAGAAACTTGAAGTTCTTAAATGCATCATCTTCTATACTGTCATATTAGGATTATTTAATTTACAACTTCAAAAAGGGAGTCAATACTACTGAACCATCTAATGTCATGGGCAATCTGTGGTCAGTTTCCACTAACCGCCTAGCTCCAGAGCTGGTCACAAATACGAAAGTCATTTGGAGGATATAATCATTGGTTGTAGCTCCTTGCCAGAATCTTAACTGAAAAAGTTAATGTTTCTATTATGTACTTACAGATGTGATGAACACAAGAAAGTGGCAGTTTAAGGTGTCAGAGATAATGGTTGTTGCAGCCCTGAAAGACAGGGTAGAGGGGTGGGACTCAGAGACCACTGAGAAAATTCATTCATACAAAAACACTCACTGAGACTGTTATGTGCTAGGCTACAGACAGAAAGAGCAAGACAGAGACCATCCCTCACGGTATGGAGTTTTATGTTTTCCACTCACAAGTAATTCTTGAACATCAGTGTGCCAACACAGTAGATTTGAGGGGAAGGACAGGCCATGGTGCCTAGTCTTGAAAAGCAACAATATCTTCTATTTATGCTCTATTTGGAGATATTGAGGAAATGCATCATAAACATAAGTGGGAAGAGATACCATTTATGTAAATGTGCAGTGGAATAGGCAGAACAATTTGAGGTAAGATTATGAAGTAGATGAAGCTTAAGTCTGGTGTTCTGCTTCCGTTTTTACATACAATTTCCTTTTTCTGGTAGTCTCTGAGGCTCCCTAGCATCTTCCTAAGGTCTCCCACTTGATATTCATCATTCACCGCCTCAGAGATAGGACAAGGACAAAGCACTAATCTGATAAACTAATTTCTACTCATTTGATAAACTAATTTCTAATAATGAATTTAGGGTCATTCTCCTAAATAAAAGATATAAAATTTAACTTCAGCCTTGTAGGGACACCTGGAATAACAACCATGTTTTATATTCTCATTGTGCTGTTAATTTATTTACGAACATCAATGTAAGGTACTGCATGTTAAGTAGTAAGGGGCTGTGAAGATGAGTAAGATGTTAACCCGGCCAATAAGGGGCCTTATTAACTAGTAAGGGGGAGAGATCAATACACAGGCCCTTTAATCAGAGCAGTGAACAGTGGGGATAGCATGGGCATGAGTGCCAAGAGAGGGCTGGGTGTTCTCATGCCAGCTGCCATTTATGCACTCTGAGGTTCTGAGGTACCTCATGCTTGATGGGAAGGGTTCTTGCAGCTAAATCTGCTATCAAGCTTCCTTAAGGAGCCCACACCTAGATCTTCCCAGGCAGCCAAGGGGGAGAAGGACGACACCAGCAGAAACAGGAGCAGGGGCAATCAGTGAGTTCCCCAAGGGAAGCATGAATGCCTAGAAAAAAGAGGCAGGACTCTGAGGTCCAGCCATCCCCACCCACATGAAAGATCTCTCTTCTATCATTACCTTGGAGAGTTGAGGTCTGATTTTTCCAAAGCACTGGAAGATTTCCTAAATGCACACAGCTTTTCAGTGATCAGAGAGAGGCTGATAAAAGGTTACTCTCCCATCCTAGCAGGGACAGAGCCTTTGGAATGAGCTTTGTCTTTGTGGTTTAACCCGCTAATGATGACTACTGGGAATCCCCAGTCAGGCTAGAGGAAGACAGGGCCTTGGCAGAGCAACAGGAGACACTGTTGACAGCCAGTCCTTTCATCTCTTCTCAAGTCACTCCCAGCATTGGACGCTTATACCAAGAAGAGACGTCACAAAACTGACTTATAGAAGTCAATGAATCCTCAATTCCGGATCCCTCCCTTCCTATATTTTCACTTCTGTAACATTAGATCACGTTTTTCATTCTCTAGGTGACAACAACAATCTCTTTTGTTTCCAGTAAATCTGATGGCAATGCATCCGCTCTCAACAAAGTCACTAGAATAATCCTTAAACACAATTGCTTTGTGTCACTTCTATAGGCAAAGGTAGTGTTTTTCAAGTGTCTCTGAGGCTGCCTAAAGGATTGAAAGCTCCACCTCCCTCCTGTCTCCTAAGTGAACTTCTTTATCCTTCTGTAACACACACAATCTGTCGGAGCTTGCTGTTATACCATCTGGGCTATTTCCTTCTCTGGACTCTCCATCAATCCATGTCACTCAAAAGCTGGCTTTACATTATTTTTGCAGGAAACTTCTATTCGCTGATTTTAACTATTCACATCTCAAGTCGACACTTCTATAACTAACTTGCATGAATTCTAATTGCCTGTTTATTTGCTTGTTTTGATTTACCCTATAGACATGTTCTTTTGTTGTTTTGTGTGTTACATTCTAAATTCTGAAGGAGCTTTCAATCTTAAAATAAAAAAAACCACATCCTCTAGCTTGTTGGGTTTTTTTCTATTCTCTCCCCTCCCATCTTCCCAATCTCCCAGACTATACATTTTAAGCTATGGATTTCTCTCACTTAAGCAGCTCATGAAAGCAGGAAAGTAAATCTCTTACCTACATCTTTAAATGGAATAGACTACAACCTAAGAGAACTGAAAATATCAGAGTGCCTCACCCACGGTGAGGGCAGAGATCTAACACTTGGACACAGCAAGGGCTGAGTGAGCCTGTGTTAGGCTATGATATAAAATATATTTGTTACTAAGTTCTGGTCAGAAAACCCTCGGAAACATGGCCAGGAATTTACTAAGTATTTATCTGAAGCAAGAAACCTACCTTTGCAAATTTATTTTGATCCTCCTAGCAGTTACTTTCGGGTTGCTGGCTTATTTCCCTTTGGCTTTTGATGTCATCCCTGTTGGCTCCAACCATCATCTAATAACCTCCCAGATTAGACCCTGCCTGCCCCTTGGATCACAGGCTGACCCTCCATACCCTCTGCCCCACATTGAATCAGATGCACCTTGCCCCTCCCGCCAAAAAACAAAAAGCCCAGAAATAGTGATGGCAGAACTCCAGATATATTAATAGATAAATGTATAGACCTGGCTCTTTGGGGGAGCAGAGTCTAATATTCTCTTTCTAGGTTAAAGTAACAGACTTTATTATGTAATATAATGGGGGAATAAAGACTCAGGAAATTAACATTTCTTGGAGCTACCCGGGAGTGAAACTCTAATTTGTGGAGGAGCACATAGACCCATGATCTTAAATTAGCAATTAAGTTGAATTTTGAGAACAGAGCAGCAACAATTCAGCATTTTTGAAGAAATAAGTCCTGTGAAAAAAATTCTAATTGCTAATTATCTGAGGTGATACTTGTTATAATAAAATACTATTTTAAAAGCTCAATTACAATGAAAATTACATTTTAATTATAGTTTTTCTTATTCTTGTTTGATACATAAAGATATAAATCAAAATTAGAGTAAATATTCTCATAATTTAAAAAATACTCGTATGCAAATTCTTTGCTTTAAAAATGGCCCAGACGGGACTTTCCTTAACAATTATTTTGGTCAAAATACAGAAATTAGGAAGTGATTTGAGGGAAGTCTGTGGCTTTTTACATTGCCATGGTAATAATCTACACTTTTACATATTGGAACAGTCATAACATTCCCTCCGTGGTTTTTCCTGGAGCCATAAATGAGTCTTTTGGTGCCATCAGTTGCTCTTACAACATTTCGAAAATGATCATCATTTCCTTATCATATTTGTTGCCAGTTAGTCAATGTAGAGAAACCATATAAATGAGGTTTCTTTTACAGAGGCAGCTGTAACTTGATAAAAGAAAAAACTGCCAGGGATTCGTTTGACTAGATAGTGTACATTAAGTACTCTCAAGCTGGAACAGAAATTCCCTGGGAAAATTGAAGGATACCCTGTCTCCCTAGCATAATCACATGAATGGTCTTAAAGTCTTGGCATGGAAGATCTTAAACCTTGAAGAAGGCTCAGGAAGAGATACGAAGATATCTATGGAGTTAAAAAGAAAGTCCTTTAATGAAAAATACTAGCACAATTGATAATACACTACCGCCTAATTTCTAGCAAGAAACAATAGTAAAAAGTGGGTGAATGAGTAAAAAGACGGGTTGGTAGGGAGCAGAATTATTAATATCAAACCTCTGGTGATGGTTTGAAGCTGGTCTCTGAGCACTTCCTAGGTCTGAAATGGTCAGTAAGCCACAGCTATGCCCTGACTCAGCTCTGCGTTCCGGGAGACCAGTGGCTGTCTAGCAAGTGGAACACGGCAAGTGCCCAATAAACGTGTGTGACATTGGCTTCATCTTGCAGTCCTATATTTATTTTCCTTTCATGACCATCTTCCCACTTTTTTTATATTTTCTTCTATACGTTTCCTTTGTGGAACAAAAAACGTTATAAATAAATACTACCTACAGGTACATTAAATGTTGTTGAAGAGTAAAAAAAATACTGAGGGCCATAAAAAACTTATAAACCAACATGCTATGGAGTTGCAAAGAATGGAGAAGTCACATGTGGCTAGAGGAGCCAGGTGAGCGTTCACGAAAGAGGTGATTCTCACATGATTATAAGCAACAGGTAAGAGTGTGACTGGCAGAGAAGATTCTGAAAGATGAAGAGAGCCAAGTCTTCTAATTAATTTAATAAATTTTACTCAAATATTTATGTACTGATTCTACAAGAGAAGCTTATGATACAAAATATAACAATATAACCTGTAATACTGGTGCAAAGAACAGTGAACCAGAAAGTCTATTTTTTTCTTTTGGCCACGAAAAGAATAAGGGAGATTCCTGCTGAAAGAGGAAAACAAATTTATCAGAATTTAGAAGGTTACTTCAAGTTGCTATTTGAATTTTTTAAAGCAGCTATCATTTCTGTTATTCATTTTATGATTGTTTTAGTCCCTTTGGGCTGTTATAACAGAATATCATAGATCAGGTGGCTTATAAACAACAGAAATTTATTTCTCAAAGTTCTGGAGGCTGTAAAATACAAGATGAAGGTGCCAGCAGATTCCGTGTCTGGTGAGCGCCCACTTCCTGGCTCACAGAGACTGTGTTTTCACTGCGTCCTCACCCAGCAGAGGGGAAACTCTGATCTCTTCAGCCCTTCATAAGGGCGCCAATCCCATTATGAGGGCGCCACCCTCATGACCTAATCACAAAGGCTTCTAAACACCATTACAGGGGATTAGGTTTCTACTTATGAATTTTGGGGGAACACAAACATTCAGTCTATAGGAACGATCAAAATTAAAATGCATTTCTTTCCAGTCTGACAGTCCCTACTCATGGCCCAACAGAATGCAGTAATCATTTCCTTACACCTCATGTCCACATCCACCTGCCTTCTCGAGCCTCACGTGGGAGTACAATCCACGTCCAGGGCACCCTCCCAGGAAGACTGCAGGTGCTGAGGCTCTCCAGTGAGAAGGGTCTCCTGGGCCTCATAGCACCATTCAAGTTCTCTGAGACCCTCCTTCCCAGTAGGGAGATCTGACACATAATTATGCTCACCATGACCCTGAGGAACTGAAGAGGGTGAAGCTTCAAGAATACCCAAACCCTTTTATATCTGGACCCAAAGAATGAAGCCTTGAGCGAAATCAGAGTCCCCTCACTTCTTCCTTGGTGAATTTTGGTTTCCTGAGGACCTTCCATTTACCTCAATGGCTGCCATCCAATAACAAGATCCTTTTCAAGAACCATACCACCTGCTGCTTACCCCTGAGGGTGTGGCCTTCCCCCACGGCTTCCATCAGACAGGAATATCACATAAGCCTAAAACTTTCATTTGCACCGAGAGGGCTGGAAGCGGATTACCACCACACTCAACTACTATGGCCAACGTGCTTGACTGATCATTTTGTCTCTCAGCACCTGCTGTAGTTTCCCAGGGCACTAGAGCCCTGCCTTGAACAGTTCAGTTCATTGGAGCCCAAATTCCCACATCTAAAACCCGAAAGTCCTAATTCTTAAGGCTGAATCTTGCTCCCAGTTTCTTCCTTGATACATTATTCATGCAACCCTTCTGAATCCAAAAAGCCCTGCTTCTCAGCCTTGTTCTGACTCTTGGATAAGAGAACTTGAATTCTGGCACCAGACAAGGTTGGACTAAAGCAGTGTATTCCAAACTTAGTCATAAAAAGTCATCAGGTGCACTCATTAAAAATATAGAGTCCCAAGCCCTTCTCCTCCAGGTTCTGGTTCAGGACATTGGGGGCAGAGCTGACAACGTGACCTAAATCAACACGAACCCCATCCAGGGATACTTTGCACTCATTTTTATAAGGTTCATTCAAACCAGGGAAAGTTTTTTTCTTCATTTGAAATTCAATGAAAGGCAGAGAAGACAGGCAGGCACTGAATGATATTAGAAAGGGCTTGATTAATGTCTCATAAATGTTAATTTCATGATTCATCATCTACTACTCCATAACACCAAACTGTATTATATAGCCATAGATAGCAGGGTCCACGAGGTAATTATTTCTTGTGTCATATTTAATAAAAGAAGTCATATTCTCCATTCCATACAGACATTCCACGTAGCTGCAATTACAATTTTTATTCTCCCTTCCCTTGACGCCAAAACTTCCAAAGCCTTTGAAAAAGAGTTGACAGTGGCCAAAACTACAAAGAAAACTGGATTTGGCAAGCCATTTCCAAGAATCTCCAAAGTTTGTTTTTATAATGAAGCAATGGAGAATTATTCTTGACTGTCAATGAGAATCTTCTTTTGTACCCACAATTTATTTTTCCTTTTAAGGATAAAATAAAAATCAACTAGGGATTATTGTTGAGACTCAGTATCATATCGACCCCACAACAACTTTGGGAAAATCTACTTTGACCCCTGTAGTACCAAGAGATTTTGCATTGGAATGAGAAGATGATGAATTCTGAGTGTGATCTCATTTTAACTAAGGCCAATGTTTCAGACAGTATTACCATACTATTTCTTGTTTATTTTAGTCCCTTCCCTCGTGCCTCCTGAAGCATATTTCTAAAAGCGAGTTACTGAGGGACTTCGGGGCAACTGAAGTAAATGTGTTCATTTGTAATTTTTTTAACCTAGATACATTTTTGCCATGCAAAGGAATAATTCAGAGTTTTACATTTTGAGGCTTGTACCCTAAGTAAAGAATACATACAAATTCTCTTCTCTGTCTCACCTACCCCTGCTCATTAGGATTCTTCTAACACCCCCTCTTCTCTCCAGAAATATACGGAAGTACACACAGACCATAACTATAAATGGAAGTGACTGACCTTATTTTGGGTTTTGTAGGGATAATAAGGCGATTACATTATGCACAAGGAATAGAAGACAGGAGGAAATAGAGAAGCAGAGAGTTGTCAGGTATTAGAAAGGAGCATAGGAGAGTGACGGCAACTGGATGAACAGGAGAGAGAGAAGAAACTAATACTAAAAGGGAACATTATTTAGGAAATGGTATTGGAAAATTCCTATGGATTATTGCAAACTTACCTTTTTTCCTAAAGCATTTAGTGTCACTGATTTATACAAGTCGTCAAAGAACTTACATTCTGGCATTTCAGAAGAAAGAAAGAAACCCTTCAGATATTTAATAACTTCTTTCCACTGATTTAAATTTTTGTTTTGAAATAGTTTAAGGCTCACAAGAAACTGTATAGGCAGCACAGTGTTCCCATGTATCTTGAATGCAGCTTCCTCAAATAACAATGTTATATCGCCTTTGCACATTGTCAAAACTAGGATATTGATATTATTCAATAGCATCAACTTAGGTACAGATCTTATTCAGATTTCATATAAACTTTTTTCTTTTCTTTTTTGGTTTATTGTTCTATGAAGTTTTACCACATGCGGAGAGCCAAGGAATCAACACCTTGATCAGGATATAGAACTGTTCCATCACTACAGAGAACCCCCCCTGGTGTTACATCCCAAACCCTGGCCTGGACAACCATTGGTCTGTTCTTTTCTATAACTTTGTCATTTGGAGACTGTTATATTATCATATAGTGACCCTTTGACACTGGCTTGTTGGGCTTGCCCTTAAGATCCATCCTTTACATTGATTTTTAAATTCCCTGTTAAGCAAACTTTAAAATAAAACCAATAACCCCTTATTATCAAAACTGATGTATTTTGTAGGGTATCCGATGGATACTGTCTCGTTAGGGAGACCACCTCAGGGATGATGTAGATGCCTGATCACTGCACTGTACACCTGAAACTGAAGCTGAACAATAATGAATGTCAACTACAAGTTTATATATGTATATACATATACATATGTGTATATATATGTATATGTTTGTGTATGTATATGTGTATATATATCTATATATTATGTATATACTTACAAGAAGAGGAGTACAGCATTAGGAACAGAGACAGTGGAAATGTAATGGCTGCGTGCGATGTCAGAGGGATAGTGGATGGGGGTAAAGGGGGTTGACACAGTGTGAGGGATATAAATGATAAATGTCTTAACTATTACATTGTTTTGTGCACCTGAAACTAATAAAAAATGTAAAAAACACTGATCTAATTGTATCCCACATGTGGTATTCAGGGGGATAAACATTCAGCATAATAAAACAGAAAGAATGGTTGCATGTGTAATTTGGAACAAACTACAGAGCTGTTACTGGACTTACTTGCTGGAGGAGATTAAAAAGAAATGGCTTTGGTAAATTGAAGCCTCTTAGTTTGGCTTCCCTGAAACTATGACATCAGGATCACTGGAACCATCGCATTTTGCTTTATTGTTTCAATAGTTGTTGCTGTTTATGGAGAGCAGACTAAAGTTTTGGAGATACAATTTTCATTAAGAACTTGATCAAGAACTCGATGCTGGAGGTTTCACACTCCCTGACTTCAGCTTGTACTACAGGGCAACAATAATCAAAACAGCATGGTATTGGCAGAAAAACAGACACACAGGCCAATGGAATAGAATTGAGAACCCAGAAATAAACCCACATAAACATGGACAGATAATTTTTGAGAAAGGAGCCAAAGACATACCATGGAGAGAAAAAAAAAAAAACTTATTCAATAAATGGTGCTGGAAGAATAGGAAAACCACGTGCAATAGAAAGAAACTAGACTGCTATTTGTCACCATGGACCAAAATGAACTCAAAATGCATCAAAGACCTAAACATAAGACCTGAAACAATAAACTGCATATAAAAAAAAACACAGGTACTAAACTTATGGATCTTAGGATCAAAGATGATTTTATGAATTTGACCTCAAAGGCAAGGGAAGTAAAAGCTAAAATAAATGGAGGGGAAAAACAGAACTTGATCAAATGCCAGTTACTACGATATTTCTGTTATCTGTGGTTAGGAATACTACCTATGAAAAGTAGATTTTCACAACCATTACCACCATTAATAAAGTGGCACATTAACAAAGTTTCTATTTAAATATGTTATTCCCTCAGAATTTTAAATACTTGGATTTTAAGCATTTAATGTAAAATCTGATAAGGTTAAACTTTAACAAAACAGAGTGAGTTCTTCACAGCAGAAAAACCATTTGTAGTTATACAACTTTGGAGAATAAAATATAATTCAGATAAATGAACTTTCTATAGGGCTTTTAGCATAAAAACAGTTTTGGAAATATAGTAGAAAATTATGTCCAGGAACTACTGAATTGGTTTTTAAATACATGTAAATAGGAATGTCCTGCTAAACCAGTAGAGTGACAGTAACCTGTCTCCTGATGGGCAGCTTCCTAGTTCCACAGGCTCTTGTAACTCAGTCAGTGTATTTGGCCTTGGGCCTGAACCACCTGCTCTCAAGACACACAACTTCTGAGTTCTTTACTCTGTCTTCTGTTGATCACCTCACCTCACCCTTCTTACTTCCTTTTACAACCTTGGCAATGCTGTCTGGGGCTCCCCGAGGTGGACTCTTGCCCTGAACGGACCTGGGTTTTATGACGGGTTGCAACCCGCCCAGGAGCAGCTTCACGGCTCGTCAAGCTGTAATAGCAAAGGCCAGACTTCTCTGTCAGGACAGACAGACCTCTCAAGTCTAATTTAGAAATCACCACCTTTCTGCACATGCCCAGGAGGCAAAGACAGGCTCTGCACAGTGCAGCTGGACAGCTCTTTTCCTAAAGCATCGGGCCCAGTGATATAGAGGAGGTCTTCACAGTAGGGCAACTACTTAGGGAGTTAACCTAACAGCAAGAATGGGAATCTCACTGGGAAAAGGGGAGTGGAGGATGTACCCAGAGAGCATACTGTTAGGGATATTAGCCACTGCAGAAAGCAGGCAGGCAACTGGCTACAGAGAGGCACAGAAAACCACATCATCAGGTGGCTGTCCCAGCACCCCAGAGCATGAGGCAATGAGGAACTGGGAGCCGCAAGATGGCAGAGACCCAGGCAGTGGTCAGCATCAGGAAAGTGTGGGAGCAGATTATCAAGGCAGGAGAGAGCATAGGGGAGCACAGCAGTGTCTCTGTTACTAGCAATGGAGTACACATTTTGAGTTGGAGCACAGGTAAGGTAAGGAAGGGAATGGAGAGGGCACTGAAATTGATGGGTAGACTCCTAACTAAGGTGCTTTTAATCCCCACAACAACCATGCAAAGTAGGAATTATCATCTCCATAACACAAAAGTGAGAACTAAGGTTCAAAGAGGCTATCTAGTTTCGTCATAACCACACAGGTAACGTGGGGTAATCAGAATTTGAACTCAGGACAGGCTGACTCCAAAGATATTGTTGCTGTATTTATTCTGTCATTTGTCATATGATTTAATGCCAAATCTTTGAGAACAGGGCCTCCAATGCAAGTTTCTCCTTGTGTCCTTTATTTTTCCCCCTTTAGGTTGTGTCATAAATTAGAGACTTTTTTTCAAGAGTCTAAATTCACTTCCAGTGGCTATGGGAAAAGGAATAGAGGCAGACCTATCTGGGAATGGTGTTTAAAGATAGCTAAGAGGAAAGCTGGGTGAACAAACCAGACCTCAGCTTCTGAGGGAACCCAGAGGATGGAGGTGTATCAAAAACAGGGACCAAAACTTGGAGAATGGAGCCAGGGTGTGCTTGGTGAGCCCAGGCTGAATGCAGAAAACATTCATTCCTCCAGTGAACTCTTTTCAGCATCCCACAGACACACAGTGGGGACACGTGGCTCTAACAGGGGACCAGCTTCAGCCCTAAGGAACTGGGAGGAGGGTATGAAAACATACAGATTTTTTTATACAAATATTCACTGTAGTTCTCTTGATTTTTAAAATTTATACTTTATAAAGAATAAAGACAGTGCTTCTTTTTAATAAAAACTGAAAATAATTTAAATGCCTCCAATTGTCCTCCTAAATTTCATCCTTCTAATAAAAATATTTTATGAATTATGTAATATGTACATTTCCAAATAAAGAGTAGTCAGTCATGTGTACTCTCCAGTTCTGATAATCTCGTCCCGGCAATGTAATTTTTAAATTCAGGACTGATGTTTATTTGGTATTTCAGAGCACCACCTGGTGGATAAATTAGCAGTAACAGTTCAGAACAAAGTGAATTCCAACATGGCTCTGAAAGAACTGGGAATGGAACTCTATGATGCTCATCCCCTCTCCTTTCTTCCCCTCTCTTTCAGTTTTCCCTCATTCTTGTTCTCTCTCTTCTATTCCCTATCTAGTAACTCCTTCTCTCCTGTCTTTTTTTACACCTTCATCCATGCCACCGATGAGTATCGCTGAGTCCTCAGAGGAGCTAAGGAGTTTGCTTTCTTGTGCCTCATTTAATAAAATCTAAGGTTTCTAAATATAGAGCAAAAAAGCAATACTACTTTTGAAGTTTCAAAATTCAATTTTCATCCAGAGACTGAATCTTTCTGCCCAGGGATGGGTTTGTGTTTTCCCAAGGTAGAGTTTTTATTTGTCTGTTTTACACAAAAACAACCATGTTAATAGAACCCCTTTCATCTTTTATTTGTGAACAGTGACTAAAGTTGACTAATTTACATTGTTTGAGCCTGTTACTCTGATACAGCTTCCCAATGGCTTATGAGAAAAAGAAGGTTGCTTTAGAGCAGGGGTGCCCAAACTGCGGCCCACGGGCCAACTGCGACCCGCAATCCATTTTTAATTGGCACGCAGCAAATTCCAAAAATACATTTAGTTTACTTAAGTAAACCAGGTGAGGCAATACATACTTTACCTCGAGTGAGTGGTCCGGCTGTTTGTGTATTTTCCCGCATATGGCCCGTGGTGGAAAACGTTGAAAAAAGTTTGGACACCCCTGCTTTAAAGCAAAGGTCTCCGATCTCAAATGACCCACAAGTACCACGAATAAGTAGAATGGGCAGGTAAAAGACATTAGGGAGTGGTAGAGGCTGGGGACCTACAGACCTTATGACTTGTCCCCAGGGGTATACCTTATTCACACCCAGTTACTTTTTCTTTTTTTTTTAAGAGAAGTCAAAAAGGTTGATTTTTGTGTAAGATCTTTAAGTGTTTAAATGTTAGCAAATTTCAAAATAAATAAAGAAAGAAAGTCTGCAGGCCAGAAATGGCCCATAGGCCAACCTCTGATGAAAAGTTGTGCGAATTTGGACTTTGTTCACTGGATGATAGAATATGAATAAGTGAGCAGTCTGTGGCTAAACTCCACTCCAGTCTCCGAACCAATCACTTTTCCCAGGTCCAAGGGCCTCTACTACCTCTCAGTCCCCAAGTCTACCTGTACAGTCCCTGTTCCTTCTCACAGTCATATGACAGGGTAATGGATTGTTGAGATGGTAATGGCTTTTTATCCCTGTGACGGTCCATGTGCCTTCAAATAATCCAAGGCTCAGATTTAGGCTCCAATAAGAAACAACTGAGCAGAACTGGGAAAAGCGGCTGTGGGGCTTATGGGCTTGAGATTTGCATTTCCAAAGAGATAAATTAATATGTAACTCGGAAAGTATATTTAAGTGAAAAAAACACCTCTCCTCAAATTTTGGCCATCATACCCTACAACAAAGTCTCCTCATCCATATACCCTCCTGGGGCAGGCAGAGGCACATTACCGCTAACTAATTTAGGAGCGATCTTGCCACCATTTACACATTTTAAAGAGAAATATATTTGCTTCCTTCCTCAAAGTTCTCTGGGAAACAGTGCAGGTTCTTTTGTTTTGGCCTGGGAAAAACTCATAGAGAACACAACAATAATATTTGAATAACAAATTTCATGACAAAAAAGATTTGAAGGATGTCCTTGTCTGCTCAATCTGTCATAACAAAATACCATAGACTGGACTGTTTAAACAATAGCAATTTATCGCCTAACAGTTCTGGAGACTAGAAGTCCAAGATCAAGGTGCTGGCTGATTCGGTTTCTGGTGAGGGCTCTCTTCCTGGCTTGTAGATGGCCACCTTCTTGCTGTGTCCTCACATGCATGAGCAGAGAGAGAATGCACAAGCCACATCTCTGGTATCTGTTCTTATAAAGACACTACACTTGTCAGATCAGGGCCACACATTTATGGCCTCATTCAACTTTAATTACTTCCTAAGGGGCGCCATCCCCAAATATAGCCACACTGGAAGTTTTGGGCTTCAACAAATGAATTTGCAAGGGGATACAAACATTCAGCCACTAACAAAGGATCTCCACTGTACTTTATTTTTATCATTTGCAGAATGCTTCTTGAAGCTAAAATAATTAAAGCACCTCATTTTTAAAAATTATAAGTTCTAATGTTGGATTTTTTAATCTTAACCAAATTGCTATAAAAACATTTTCCCTGACCTACACAGTCCTTTTCTACTCTAATAAGCATACCTGGTGTTTATTTTTATATATTTGCTAGGCTTTCATAATGTTTCAACTTAGTTTCTGAAACAATTCTTCCTTTATTGTGAAATAATTTCCAAGTTTTAGCTTTCCATGGAAATTCAAGGCATTACTTACAATACAAGCACTAAGTATTGCTTTTTCTTAGTATTTGCTTTACACCTCTGAGAAATCATCAATTTATAATTCCTATTAGGAGACTGGCCTTAGACATCCTAGACGTCTCGATTTTGTTTTTGGGAGGTGAGCTATCTGACTAAACAAATCTGGTCTTGAAGAATAATAACTTGTAATGTTTTCAGTTATTTATGATTTTTTCAAATGGAATCCCTTTAATTACTTTTTGAAAGAATACTGTGTAATACTCTCAAGTACTGGACATTAGTCGGTCCTGCTCCTTCCACTTGTCCTCTGTAAGCCCTGCAGCCATGTTTGTCCTACTCTCTGGCTGCTGCTAATAAGTGGACAGCTGACCCAAGGCAGGACTGGCCCAATCAGTTTTTTTTATTTCTCACAGGAATTTGGAAGAAGGACAGGGAAAGCCCCAGGCAGTAAGATATGAATGCTGAATCAGAAGTCTTGTCAGCCAAGGGTACCAATTGAGGGAAACTCGGATGAATCATGCCCAAGACAACAAAGGAAGCTGGTCCTCAGGAAGTAAGAGGAATGAAGCAGATGTTCAGAGCTAAGCAAAGACAAGAGGCCCTGTCGCCTGAAACCACTTTCTCCACAGTTCGCAGTTCTCAACCTTTTGAGCCTCCACTGTAGTTAAGTGGACACAGAGTGGAGTCAGCTCCTCACTGTTTAAAAATATAGTATATTAACAGAAAAACTGAGGTATAATGAGGCCAACAGATCAAGAGACAACTACCATTAGGAAGATAGTCTGTTACGGTTCCAAGAAAAGGAGGCCACATGAAGAAGCACTGGGGTTGGTCATGAAGCGAAGGGATGAGGGGACTCCGGGCAAGAGACTTTAGTGTTGTTTCCACAGGAAGGAATAGGTGAGGCAGGGTAAACAGATCTGGTATTGGTTAGTTTGAATAATTTCAGCCAGCTCTGGGACACGGAAGCCATCCTCAGTTGTCTGGTACCGGGCCACAATGTCATTAGGGCAGGTACACAATGGTCCAGAGTGTAAGAACCTCATAAAGGAGATGCTTGGGGGTTGGACTCTGGATTGGTTGGTTTGTATTGGAAAAGCATGTCCCTGAGGGGACCAGGGACAGAATGAGGAAAGCAAGAAGCAAGGTAAATGAGGCATATTACTGGGTTGTCCAGAAGAGGGTGTGTACAGCATATACATGTAGGCAGATGTTATAGCATCAAGTTTATAGAAGCTAGAAACATGGTTAATACACGTATATCCAAACACGCTCTAAAATGGATTCAGAAACTTGTCCGAAGATCCTGGCTGATCAGAGGCAACACCAGGACTAAAAAGCCAAGGTCTTTGCTAATGTGCCACACTGCTTCTATTGTACTTCCTCTAAACCTTTAGTGTCTTTGAAGGATAAAATGGGGCACAGGACTCGGGCCCCAAAATAGCAAAAGCAAAACTCCCCACAAAGGATCTTCTGATCCTTCCTGGAAGGGGAAGTATCACCTTGGAGAGCAAACACCCAAGCTGCAATAGCACTGCTCCCTTCAAGCAATAACACAGCATTTCAGCTACCCAGAACCTCAGCGCCTAATTTTGCACTTTCCTGTCATTTAGAATTAACATTACATATCATGGAATGGTGAGTCCTTTGCAAAGATACATAGGGGTTTTCCTGCTTCTAAGAAGTTAGTAAGACAGTAATCTGAGTATGCCACATGGGATCAACCGCCCTTGCCTCAAGATTGATAGGTGAAGCCTGGCCTGAAAATGCCCATTCACCTTGATTCACCCCACCTTGAATTCTGAATGTGGTATACTTCAACCCATTTTGTTCTTTATTATCTACTCTCATTCTCCCATTGTCCAAGCTACACATTTTGAGACTTTACATAGTGCCTTATTGATACACTAATTGAAAAATACTTGTTTGTGGCTTTTCTCTCCTTTCGGATTACAGAGTTCCTACTCACAAAAATATCCTATAGTTCTTATTCTTCCCTTTCTCTGAGCCTTTACTCCAGGTTATGAGAGGCAGGCAGGAGCATAATAAGCTGTCAAAACACTGCTATTACAAAACCAAAAATAAATGAAATAAAAAATCAATTGAGCTGCTTTTAAGCTATATGGCTCTCAGCTGCTTGGTGATAATTGTCCTTGATTTAAAAAATGTTTCCACTTCTTGTCTTACAGTCTAGCCTAATTCATGCACTTACTCTTAAGTAATGTCATATATAACTGGTCTGATATCAGTTGTGGTAAATACATGAATCATATGTAGGTTAAAAGCATGAAGATATATTACCTCATCCGATGTATTTGCATTATGAAAACGTAAAATGAACTGTCTTCTAAACATACACACATGTGTGCACACACACACAATATGCAATTGGTTTCTGACAGATGACTGCACTGCCTGATTTGGCGGTATTCCAGAAATAGAGCAGTAGAAGACAATAAGGAATCCAGAAATAGATGCAAACTCATAGAATTTATATAACTGTTTTACTATTTTTACCTATGTTATTCATTCATTCAATCACTTATTTGTTCAACAAATATTTTTTGACGTTGTATTAAATCTAAGACATTCTTCAAGGTATCCTGATTAAAACAAAGATCAAAAAAAATCTGTCTTATCCTGTTTAATCTACAACATAGGGGAATGTACTATGTCCATTTTACAAATGAAAAAACTGAGGCTTAGAAGGGTATGTTAACTTGCCCAAATACATAACAAATAAGTGATAACACTGGAGTTCAGATCCAAGTCTACATGTCTTCAAGGACCATCTACCTTTCCACACACCCTGCTGCCTTACACCACAGTAAGTATTTACAGGAGATTACTCTTTATTTCTAATAAAAAACGTCAAATGAATCTATCAGCAACTTTCTTCTCAAATGTCAAGAATTATCTATAAGAAATGCATACCTTAGAAAGCTGCATGTTTCTTGATATCTTGTTCTTGGACTCTCTGTGCAAGAATACAGTAAAAATCCTAAAAACAAAGAAAAAATAATGAATCTTTTTCTCTCCACACACACACACACATACACAATAATACACAATAATACACAATACACACCTATGAAAGACTATACGAGTATATACATACACATATAGTATATCCATATATACACATATAAAGCAACCCTGGAAAGTCATTCATTCCATTTTTCCATGGTCAAGTCACATGACGTTAATTTTTTAAATCCCATACACCTTTGATTTACAAAATCATATTTATAAAGAATCATTATTTATTTCATGAAATGAATTTCAATGGCCACAATATTTTTAAAGTATCTTTATTTTCACTTAAAAACAAACAATGCATAATAGTTTTAGGAAGCCTTAATTTAAAACAAAATAAACGTTTCTTTAGATTTTTTTTCTTAATTTTTAAATTGCATGATTTTTATCATATAAACTGTGCTGACATTATTAACTGCCCTTCAAACAAGCTATTCTATTTCATAGATGATATTTTTCAACAATTTGCATAATACTCCATGAAAAGATAATGGAGTATAAATGTATAAAGTGATTTTTTTAAGGGCAATGGTCAGTTTGATCATATCCCCTAACATGAACATGAAACCAAATGCGTGCACTAACGGTAGAGAAATGGTAAAAATAAATACACTGTATTGCATTTTCTGCACACTGGGATGTGTATATGCCAATTAAGAACTGCTTTCCTACTAACGTCCAAACCACAAGATATGGAGAAAAATAAAAGATGCGACAATGAGTAAAAAGGCAGCTTTCTTTTCTGTTTAAACTGAAACCAAAGATTATTTTTCTCGGCTTTTTTCTAAGTGTTTCAGTCTTGGTTATGATAGCAGAATTTACATTTCACAACTCAGTGCCAATTTCCAGAAACATCCTAAGACTTCTAGGGTTTAGCTGTGTGTCCGTTCAGCTAGGCTAGGCCATTCTGCTGTATCAAACAACCTGAAAACAGTTTAAAACAACATTTATTTCTCCTTGTGTGCATATCCATCCAGGGTCAGCAATGGGCTTTGCCTGCTCACTGAAATCACAGGGAGCCTAAGTTGACAGAGACTCTATCCTGACAAAAACAGAGGCAGGGAAGACAGAACACAGGGAACCATGTGCTGGCTCTTTAAGTTTCTGCCCAGAAATGAACCCACCAAGTCCAAGCAAGTTATTGGCCAAAGCAAGTGTCATGACCAAGCCTGATATCAATAGGATGGGATGAACAATTCTTCCACAAAGACAATGAATGTTTGTAAATAATACAGTCTCCTGAAAGCTCCAAAAGTTCCGTACACCTAGGACTGTAGTTTATAAAAATAGGCTCATCTACATCACCTCGTTTGAGCCTGACTGACTACTCTGGGTGCACAGCGGTGCAGGAAAGGCTGAGGGTGCGGTGCTGCAGAACATTTCAGTAGAACTCATCTCATCTGTGTTAACTGCTTCGGCTGTTGCTGGGCTTCCACATCAGTCAGTCACACTGGCAGCAAAGGGTGAGATAAGCCAGACCAAGGCCCCTTCCAAATTACTCTCATGCCCATCAGCTTCATCAACCCTACTTCCTGCCTTTGGAATGCTCCCAATCCCTTGTACTCTCTTCTAGGCCCAGGAATGGCGTGGGTGGGGCCGGAGGGGAGATGATTGACAGGACAGGGCTGCAGAGATATAAGGAGGCCCACAGGGTAGAGAAGCCTGGTCATTTGATCTGAGAACATGGAGCTACACAAGAGTGCAGCTGAGTCCCTGGATAGTAACAGCAATATTATTATACATAATGAGGAGGCGGATGCCTGCTCCAGGTGAACCCTGGTTGGGTAAATGCTAATCAGTAATAAGATGTGACAGGTAATAAATAGTGTACATGAGCTTTCTAGTTGATAAAACTCAGCCAGGGCTTTTGGGGGGTTAAGGCCCTTTGGTCTTCAACAGGGACCCAGGGGAATTCACAGTGTTCCTGATCCAGACGTCAACTACATTCACTGCTTCTGCCACAATCATAGGTAACTCCCTACCTCTGGTCACCATAGTCACAATACCTTTCCAAGTCATTGCAACTCCAAAATTCTAAAAGTTCCACTAAACTTCTTTTTTCCCTAAGAGTGTTCTTCCTACTGTCCACTATTCCTATTGAGCAAATTAATTTGTTTGTCATCTTTTGGCAGGTTTCAGAGTATTAGAGGAAAACAAAAATGTTTCATTGATTCATTGGTGAATCCAAAAGGCTTTCAGCTCTATCCTCAAATCAATGAATGCTCTGATGATCATCAAAAATAAAATAAAGGGCTAAAAACATGAAGAAATAGTTGTCATGTCACTGGGATACTCTGGAAAGCAAACTCTAGTGCTAAAGCTACCAGTATATTTATAGCATAGTACAACTTAGTGTAAATAGCCCTAGAGTGGGAAGGAATTTGTTGTGTTCAACGAACAGAGAGAAGGCCCCACACAGCTACAGCACTGAGTGAGGAGGGAACTGGTGCGAGATGTCAGAGACTGGTGTGGTAAACTGAGTTACTAGCCCAGCCCCAGTATCTCTCTCTCTCTCTTACTATCCCTCAATCTCTCGGTCTCTCAATCTCTCTCTCTCACATACATACCCATGTCTTTTGACGTGTCACTTTGCAATCCTTCTCATGGTAGAAGAAATATATTTCCCCACCCCTGTACTTCAGCTTTGCCATGACCTTTTCTTTGGTCAATGGGCTGTCAGCAGATGAGACACAAGAACGGGGCTCAAATGCTTGTGTATGCCCTCTTGTGCTCTTAGATTCCCTGTGGTAACTCCCCAGCAGAGAATGAGACACACCTGGAGCAGAATGGCCCCAAGTCTACGTGCAGGGTGGAGCAGAGCTACCCAGTCTATACAGCTGTGGGGACAGAGCCCCAGAAAGCAGTTTCCAGGCTCTTGGCCTCACGTGTAAAGGTGCTGGCTCAGGTAGTGAATGGCCATGAACTGTGATTGGATGGCCATCAGCTGTGGCTAGTTGGCCGTCAGCTGTAACCAGTGAGCCATTGGTCACTAATGTAACTGCCATGGCTTTGCGAGCAGAAAAAAATGGGGGCTAGCAAGAAGATGGTGGCTGGCAAGCGTGGATTGCAGTTAGCACAGCGGAGTTCGGGTTGCAGATTGCAGAGAAGTGGACAGCAGGTTGCAGACAGTGTGGCTCCTGCTTCCTGTGTCTCCAACCCAGTTGCCAGCAAGACTATAGTGGTATGACTCCCCTACCTATGGCTCCGTGGGTGTTCCTTTCTGGCCTCACCATGTCCTGCGTTCTTGTATGGGGAGCGGGACCAGAGACCCCACAGGCCGCCCAGCACGACAACAGCCTAAGTCGGGCAGCCTATGTGCAGCTTAGAGCAGAGCTACTCAGTCCATACAGCCTAAGTTGGGCAGCCCTCAGCCAACCTGCAGGCATGTGAGCAAACCAGCCCAAATCAGCGAGCCGCCCTGGCTGACTGACAGATCCAGGAGAAAAGAGTTGTTCTAAGCCAGAGTTTTTAGGGCGGTTTGTTCCTCAGTATCATTGTGGCAATATGTAACCAATACTGATCTTGTAGGGCTTCGTATGCCAGAATAAGAGTGTGGGTTTTGTTTCAGGGAGAGGTTTTTAAAGAGTTCAGTGACATGATCTGATTTACAGTGAAAGTACCATAAAACCATTGCAGCAATCCAGACAAGAGTGGCTTGGACTAAAGAAAGAGGATTGAAGGCCAACGGAAGTAGATGGCATCAAGACGCTTTGTTGTTTAGAGGAGCAGAGAAATGAAGTGGTAGTTGCGGGGCTGGGGAAATGTGAAGAGAAGGGAAGGTTTTGTTTGTCTGTTTGTTCAAGAAATAAAGTGACTAGACCATGTCTGCCGGCTGCAGGGAAGGATTCAGGAGAGGGCGGGGCTGAGCATGGGAGGTAGGAGGTGCAGCTGACAGATGAGGTCTCACCTGTGAGCCTCCACCTGCCCTAAGCACTTCTTCACATTCACTCCTTTAATCTGCACAACTCGGTGAAGTAGATTACACTAACAGTCACGTTTTACAGAGGGGCAACTGACGCCGAGAGAAGTTGCATAATTTTTCTAAGCTCATACACCTAGAGGTGACACAGGCAAGATTCCCGCTCAGGCAGTCTGACGCCAGGGCCTGAGTACTCAGACATCAACCTACTGCTGGAGTCATGTCCCAAAGAAGTGAGAGGAGATGGGACCGGAGCACAAGAGGAGAGCTTGGTGGTCCACACTCTCAGGAATGATTCATTCACAGAACCAGGAGTGAAATGGAGACTATGATTACAAGTTGTTTGATGGAACAGTAAGAGAATGATAAGGGGGTTCCTGCTTTATTATGCATCTTTATTAAGCACAATATAAGACATGATCATCAGATCAACACAAGTGGGGACAATTTATGAGAGAGGAAAAGAAGCAAAATAGTCACTGTAGAGAAGGGGAAAAGTAATGTACCGGGGGTGCCAAAAACTTGTATACACATGACTTGTATTCATCTTTTGTTACCAGTATACATTGAGTATTACAATTTAAATACAGTTTTTTCCTTGCTTAAACTGTGTATACATTTTTTTGGTGCCTTCTGTATTAAGGAAACTGAGTTATGGTACAGTGACTGAATTTAAAAAGAAGCTAGCTAACATGCCTGAGTGTTTTTTTTTTCTCCACATTATTTAGCTGCTCAGGTTTGAGAGAGGGAGGGAGACTGGAGAGGGTGAGGATATTTGCAGGGGTGTGCTTATAATGACAGAAAAAAGAGTCTAAGCCAGATATGGAGGAAACTAACAATAGGAGCAGAAAGAATGAGCGAGAGAGAGAGAGAGAGAGAGAGAGAGAGAGAGAGAGAGAGAGATACTGCGATTAACAAATTAAAGGTCCAAATGAATTTGAAGAACTGTTAGAATGGGGGGACTAGAGTAGGGAAGCTGGGGCATGGAAGATACTGTTCAACAGATAAATGCTTGAAATAAAGATTTTGGAGGTAGTCCAGTTATTGGCAACAGAAAGGTCAAAGTGAAAACTGTAAAAGTGGCAACTGTGATGGACAGAACCAATCCAGGATCAAAGCAGCCAAGGTGCTGAATGCAAATCTCCAAGCATGATGGCAGGATAGAGATAGGAAGGCAGGGAGGTGGTCTGGTTCACAGTGAAGGGGGAGGATCTGGGCCATAGATAACAGAACAGAGAGGGGTGGTAAAGTCTAAAGGCATGCAATTCAAAAGAGCTGGGTGTTTAAAGAGAGAAAGAAGAGATACAATCTGGAAGCATCAATGGGGTGCGAAGAGGACACTCACCCTAATTTCTAAAGTCTGTGGTACTTGCACTGTAAGAAGTAATAATAATAACAGAACTTCAATAATAAACTGCATCCACTGGAGAGGGATGCCGAGGAGGTGGTGACCATAGGAAGCACTCAGGTTTCCATCAGGTCAAGCAAACAGTGAAATGTTCAGAGCAGCAGTTGAGGGTCTAAGGGACTTTACTAGGAGAGAGCAGAAGTTCCAAATGACATATTGGAAGAGTTTGGAGGTTGGGGAAGGGCAGGAAATTGAGTCAGATGGGTGGAGGTAGAGGATAGTAGCAGAGGGTACAATGTGGAAGCCCTGGGTTGCGGGGGGGGGTCTGTCCTTCTGGTGGGATGTGAAGCATGATGGGATTAGTTCATGATGGGATAAGCCACTGTGGAGGACAGGTATCCAGGTCAAGTTGAACAGTGAGGGGCCACGAGGCCACAGTCCTCTCCTGCAGCCCTCAGCAGTGTGGCGGCCTAAGTAGGACGCCAGGCTGTGAGGCCTCCTTCCTAGGTCTGTAGACAGGGAGGGGCTGGCAATGCCAGCACAACAGCACAGAAAGGAAGAACTAGAAATTAATTAATTACAATTCTGTTTCTATTATATAGCAAACAATAATTATTTACCTACTTAAGTAACCCAGTGATTAAAGATATTAGTTATTAGGAAGTTCTGAATCAGTCTGGTTGTTTTCATGACCTGTAACATTGCAAAACTCCAGGCATGCTTTTGAAATGAACTTATGCTCTTAACTACACTTGAACACTAATGACTTGATGAATCCAGAATTAAAACACACAAATGGTTTCCGTAGAAGGAAAAAGCATAAACAAGATCCTTCTTAAGGGTTCTTTTCTGCTGTGAACATTGAGTAGCATCATTAGAACAGAAAGTATTCAGACTTGATTCTGCTGAAAAATGAATACACTGTGACACTGGCAGACATTCAGTTGTCATTTATAACATAATCTTGTCATCTATTCCTTTGTTTCTAAATATAATATTCCATAATAAAAATGTCCATGAGTGAATGGCTAATTGGTAAGATTATAATACATCTACATACCATACCATATGATATACATATTTTTAAAATGAAGCATATCATACCAATAATGTATTAAGTGGAAAAAAGGAAGATATATGACACATCATAAAGAATTAGAGTGCGCGTGTGTGTGTGAGTGTTTGTAGACAGACAAAAAGAGAGCACACACGGAAAAGATATATGATAATTTTTTCAGGGGTTACTTCTTGAGGTAGAAACAGTAAATGTTCCATTTTAAGTTTCTGCAGTCTTTGTATTGCTTTTACAGTGTCCCGTTGTGCAGAGAAATGAGGGCTAAATAAGTAAGGCTCTATTTATCATGGCCAATAGAGAATCTCAAAGGTCGGCCAAAAGGTACTAACGTTCCTTGGATGAATCCTGTTTGCCATTTCAGCTTGTCTGAAAATTCATTATTGCACTGACTAGGGCACTTTGGTAGTTCCTTACATTTCCTGTTTTTCAAGTAAAACTGCATTTGCAGCAGGGTGTCCTGTGTCCACACTAGATTGTGGTTTGCAGAATTGGTGACCTAGTGACCCTTGCAGAAATCAATCAGCATGAGTTGATGATCAAAAGGGGATTTTTTTTTTTTTTTGGCTGAAGAAGAAGTTTTATCCTGGCATGAGTACCCAGAAGAGGGAAGACAAGAAGATTAAAGACATGGGATGGAGTCTGTCCCCTTCACAGTCCATGGCTCTGGTTTTAAATCATGATGGAGAGAAGGTTTAACCATGAAACTGAAGGGCATGGAGAAGAAGCCCACCCCATCCCACACGACCACAGTGTAGGATTGACACTATGCCCAGAGACATTCTCAGAGCAGCAGCAGGAGCTTGGTTTGCACTCAAACCCTGGGGAGGCTATGTGGGGCTCACACAGACGCTCTCAAACAAGGCAGGAGTTACCAAGAGTCAAGGTCCTTATCTTCTTCCCTGATGAGGGGTCTATTATGTATGCCTTATTTCCATGTTTTCGATTCCTTAGAAAACCATAGGACTACACTTGAATTTAGATGATAAATTCTTTAGGCTATTACTGAAGACTGCCAAAATACTTGGTTTTTCTTTTCAAACTCAAATTACTCTGTGCTAATATCATAAACATTCATGGAATCTTCAATTTACCTTTGAGCTCTGATCTAATCTTTTATGTCACATCTCCACTTGACATTGTGATGAAAACTGTCCTCTTTGAACAATTAATCAAACACTTATCACATGAGGGTTCATTTTGCAAAGAACAGCCCCACGAACTCAAAACCTTTGAAAATATACTTGATTTTAAGTTAAATCACTTATTATTCCCAAATAAGAACAGCAGGCTTTAAAAAAGAATGGAGACTCATCTGCCACATGCCTCCATTCAGGTACTGGGCTGTACTTCTAGCAAAGCTAAGTCTTAAGGATATGCCACAGGCTCCATCAGAAAGGACATAAATAATGGAAACTGATGCCTGGAAAATGACAACCTGGCTCAACCTCTTGGAACATCATTCGTGAGATCCAGCTGCAATCGCTAGAAGTTATAAAAAATGCATGCAGGATTTCTTTTTAAGCATTAACACACCACTACTTTAAATGTTGGTTCTGACTGAGAAATTCCTTTTTGCAGGTGCTTTTTACCCCCGTAACCTCAGCAAGTTGCCAGGGCCCCAGGAGACTAAACAAATTGCTAACTTAAAAATTCATTATAGTATCGGCTCCCTTTCCAAGACATAAAATGTACTCTATAATTGTCTCTTCTGAAGCCCCAGGGAACTTAATCTTCAAGGCCCTGTGTGCTTATATGACGCCATCTCTTGTCCATTATTAATATACTGGATAGAGTTTTTAAAAACACATCACACCCGAAAGTCCTAAAATGGGAAGTGAAAATGCCATTTGCCTGCACATTAATTTCCCTGAAGTAAGCAATACCAAAAGTGATGACACAGGTGATCTCAACACAGTAGATTTTTGGAAAAAGTATTAAGTGTTTAACTCCATAGTTTCCTTTTACCAACAGATGATGGCAAATGGATGATGAAGTCCAGAAGCATGAAGTCACTGAACAAAAGAAGTCAATTCGTGCATCTATGAAAGATAATATAAAATTATCAGGGATATAATATAAAAGTATGAAGTTTAAGTAGGGATGATTTTGAAAATATAAAGACCAGCCATCTGGGAAAAGGCCCAGACTTAGTACAGATAAAGCAGGTAACTGCTTACCTTACCACATTTCAAAGCCTCTCATAAAAAGGGCACATAAACCCCAGATGGCTATAACTTAAATACGCCCAGCCAAGATATTGTTGAATTAGCCCAAGGGAAAGGGAAGAAAACGAGCATCTGGAACCAGGAAAACTGACCCAGTAACAAAGCAAAGCAGGATCCTTGAGAAAGTGAGAAAACAGTGAAAGAAAATGGTGACACTGATATTATTTCAAAATAAACCAGCAGAATCTAGATTAAGAATAAGAACCATATTTTCTTTCTCTGAAAGCTTGGGGCTGAATTCAGTTCACAGCACTTCCCTAAAATTTAGACAATTGGCAAATACAGTAGAAATGAATTAAATGGATGAAGGAATGGAATGGCCTAACCAAAGAAAACTTGTGGATTATTCAAGGCTAACGCTTCTGTTCTAAAGAAATACAGCAAGCACTCTTTTGAATGTAGCGGTAAATAGGTGGAAGCAAAGAGAACAATTTGATTAGACAGAGGTACAACTAAAGTCCCAGAACTCTAAGAATTTGGCCAGTAATCATAATCATTCTGGATGAGATCAGAGATAAGCAAAATCACTTTAAAAAGATGGAATGGCTAAGAGTAAAGTCTGACTGTTTCGCAGTCTTGATGACATTAGCATATATTATGAGAAAATGGTCACTTAGAACAGTCATCAGACTAGAAACATAGCAAATGGTTATGGAGAAAGGAAAGAGTTGGCAGTCAGTGCCCATTGCTGGCGAGACACAACCTGAGGGATGTGACTGGTTCACTCTAGAGGTGCTCTCAGCTACGGAGCTTGGATTTCTCCCAGGCGTCCCCTTGGCCTTGATAAAAGATCTCTTGAGACCACTTACACAACTTTACTTCAGTTCTGTCTTCACTTAGCATCCCTCTGACTATGAATTCAGCCTCTCAGCCACCCTGACACAGGATGGATTCATTAAACGATGAACATAAATATTTTAGTGACTGGAAAGGGATGTATGCCATCAAAATTAATAAATCAACATATGGAGTTATACCATTCTCTTGTAAATTAACATGCGTCTGTCCTCTCCTCTTGTCTCAGGACGCATGTCATGAAGCACTGGCATAGAAACTTCTGGAACTACAAATCTAACATGAGACCCAGAGAGCAAGAACTTTACCACTGCGTGGGGCAGCTTGGCAACCAGTCGGCTACACTCCCTTAAGTGGCTCTACCCCTGATGTTGTTAAAAAAAGAAACACGTAGGAATACATGATCCACTTAATATCCTGTGAATTTAGCACTAGATGACTTTGTGAATCAGAAATCAATTATATAAATCAATAACCAATATTAAACCCATTAGGTTGTACATGAATAGACACCACATCTATTTTATTTGTTGTGGACCCTAACACAGTGCCTGACATATATTACAAACTCAAGGAATTTTTAAAATAAACACAAATTTGAAAAACGAAGGGAAATAAGGGGTAAAAATAAGAACTTCAGGTTCTTTCCAGAAGATTAAGCTGTTGGTGAGACGTGATGACTTTTCCTGTGACTATTATGCCAACTGGTTTCCATCCTTTTGAGCAGCTATTCATAAAAATTTGGGGAGGACAGAATTATGAAACTAGACCCGTCATATAAAACTGGACTGTTCATTATAGTACAAGGCTGTGAAGATGCAAGTTGATCCCACTTTAATATAAAAATAAGCTGAGATTATTTTTCAAGCTATCCAGCTTGAAAAAAATGACATCTGAAAGTCCACTGTATTTGTCTATTACATGACTCAAGTATACATAGTCTATAGTGCTAAATTTCAACAAAAATATGATGGAGAGGAAACAGAAATAAAACCCCATAAAGAGATGGATCAATAGTTACCTTTATGTTGTCCTTAACGACAACATAAATCTGAGGGATTACAATGCTCGTATTAGATGAGTTCTTCCTAGTAAACAAGTCTGAAATAAAGGCCAGACTGGAAACTATGAGTATGCCATGAATAACTAGGTAAAATACATCCCAAAATCACTCCATTTCCTAAATACTTGTTGGGGGACAGGTTTTTGCAAAATCTGGACTTTGGATAAAGAATCATCCGTATGCAGCCGAAGAGGCTTAGTCACCATCCTCAGAGAAGCATTTATCTCAGTGATTAGAACTCCCTTTTCTAGGACTCCAGAGCCAAAGAAAATTGAAATGGTTTTGATGTATCATGTTTCTGAGCAAACAATAAACAAACAAAACAAAACCAGTAATCAAAAGTTGTGAAACTATAACGTCCGCTGCAACTTTGTTAAGCATCCACACCAAACACTGCTGATAACCATCCACTCAATGTTAGGGACAACCTGTAGTGCGTGTGTTCAACATACAAAATGAGCACTTCCAAGTTCCCTGTGGCTCATCAGCCTCTGCCACAGCATCTGTGTTCTGTAAAAGTACGGAGACCACTCTACATCCAGCTAGAACAGAGTACCCACCAGCTCTAGATATCCCAACATGAAACTCTTTTTCCAAACTGCAGGGCAGTGACAGACTTCTGAGGCTTAGCAGTACCCACTGCTTATGTCTCAGTATTCAACTCCACCCTTTGTTATGGAAAATTTTAACTCCAAAAAGTAAACAGTTGGGTAAGTCAACGATTCAACCAGACGATAAGGACAGAGGATACAAGTCTGTGATTAAGACGGTGAGTCACGCCAGAATGGTGAGTTTGAACAAATGTCCTGGTGGCATGTTACAGGATGGGCCACTAGACAGTAAATCTCAGCACAAATGAATAGAGAGGCCCTTTTTAATCATTCTGGAAGTCAGGAAGTTCCACAGATACCGCTCCAAGCTTGCCAGTGCAATCTTTTGGAACCTTTTGGGAGGCCTTATATCTATCATTACGTCCCTCCTTGGGAATAACTTAACAGACAGGGAACCATAATGGTTAAGGGTGGAAGTTTCAGAGTCGGCACGTGAGTTCTACTGCTTATTAGTCTTGGGTCCTTGAACACCTTGTTTAACATCTCTTAGCTTTCTTCAGTCTGTGAAAGGGGAATAAGAACAGTAGCTAACAGAGTTTTCATGAGATTTAAATAAGATACTGCAAGTAAAACACTTAGCACAAATTTGGATTTTTAACAAAAGTGCTCAGTCAATGGTAGTTTGATAGTATGAGTTACAGTTGTGTCAGTTCCTCTAATCTTTTCCCACTGGGTCTCGGCTCTATCAATGGCCTTGTCCCCAGCAGCCAGTACCTCTGTGATCCATAGTGCCTCAGGATCACAGCCACCTCATTTACATTTCCTGTTCTAATATTCTCGGAGTCTGTGGATGGCCATGTGTCATGCCTCAGGGTGTCAGGTAGGGTCTCATCTGGGGTCTCAGCTCCTGCTCCCCACATAAGAACCCAGGATATGGTGAGGCCAAAAAGGAACACCCACGGAGCAATAGATGGGGGAGTCATACCACTATATTCTCGCTGATGGCTGGGTTGGAGACACAGGAGGCAGGAGCCACACAATCCGCAATCCACACTCTGTTCTTGCCTCTTGCTAGCTCAGCCACCATCTACTTGCTAGCCCCCATTTTCTGCTAGCGTAGTCACAGCAGTTATATTAGCGGCCAACGGCTCACTGGTTACAGCTAATGGCCAACTAGCCACAGCTGATGGACATCCCATCACAGTTGATGGCCATTTACTACCTGAGCCAGCACCTTTCCACGTGAGGCTGAGAGCCTGGAAACTGCATGCCTGGTTCTGTCCCCACACCATGGGAGTTGTATAACCAAAACAGCTCTGAAGACAGAGTATGGCAAAGTCACTCTGGCTGGAAGTGGTCCATGAAGGCTTGGTGCAGGAAATGGGACTTTTTTGTTTGTTTGTTTGTTTTTGTTTTTTTCTGTGGTTTTTGTTTTATAGATGAAAAGAATAGCATTTTTAATTAATGTGTTGGGGTGACAACGGTCAACAAAACCACATAGGTTTCAAGTGTACAATTCTATAATACATCATCTATGTATTGCATTGTGTGTTCACCACCCAGAGTCAGTTTTCCTTCCATCACCATATATTTGAGCCCCTTTACCATTTCCTACCATCCCCTCTACCTCCTTACCCTCTGTTAACCACTGAACTGTTGTCTGTGTCTATGAATTTTTGTTTCTTTTTTTTAATTTATTGGGGGTGACAATTGTTGGTAAAATTACATAGATTTCGGGTGTACAATTCTATACACCTGAAACTTTTAAGTTAGGTAATTTATTTACATCTTACCCCAATCCCAAATATTGGTGGGGTTTTCTTCTAAAAGCACATAAACAATGGTGGAAATAAACAGCTGAGGGAGTTTTACCTAATCGTGTCCCAGACAACTTTGGGCTAGATATGGGCAAATCAGGCTATACCTGTCCTGTTACCAAAACAACAAAGGAAAAGATGATCAGTAGTAAAGTTCATAAATGCCAATATATGTCTTCTCTGCCAGCCACTGTTCTAAGCATTTTAGATGTATTAACTTACATAATTGTCACACCTCCATAAACCGGTACTTTGTTGTTGCTGTTTATACGGATGGGAAACTGAGGCTCTGAAAGGGTCACTAAGTGGCCCAGCGCTCACTGTGGAAGCCCTGCAATTTGAACTGTTTGCCCCGTTCACAGACCAGGCTCTGAAGGACTAACCAATGCTGTTTTGATAGACAACATAAAACAAGAGCAAACCAGTAATTTAGAGGAAGCATTTCCTAACACTGACAGCTGAGCCCTCATAAAGACAAAACAGTTTGACAACGCATCCCGGTTTCCAGATTTGGGGGTTTCCCAGGTCAGTTAAATAAAAAAACAGTGTTGGGGGGTGGAAGAATATGATGTACAGTTGACCACCTCTTTTTCGCTTATGTGTGCCAACAAAGAACATTAAAACACCAACTACCAGGGACTGTCAATGTCATTTCATGAAACAAATGACACATAAGCACCAAAAAAACAGAAAGAGCATAATCTACACATAAAGGATCTTACTTTTAAAAAGTTGAATAAATTCAGCTTTGAAAAATGCACACGGCCCGTATCTTTCTCATTTGCCTCTGACAGGTAAAGAGCAGTCACAGAATATCAGCGGTGCATGAACTTGCATTAGAGAACCCCTGATCACCTCCCCTGGGAGTCTCTGCGACCCCAGAACAGCAAGGATCCAAAGCAGAACTGAGACTCCACCCTTCTCCTGGCTGGATCCCAAGAAGGTTTTGAAATTAAGTCTCTTAAGAACCAGAAGATGTAACCAGATCAAAAACCACAGAAGGCCTGTGAGGCCCCCAGAGTGGGAGACCTCAGGTCACGACTTTCACACAAGAGGCACGCTGAGCTCACTCACTGAGCTCAGCACCTCACTGCCGTCTGAGATCACCCCACAGTGACACTGACTGGAAGGCGATAATTTCAGTTTTGAATGAAACTGATGGCTGTATCTTTAAAAAGAACACAAAACGCTGGAAGAAAATATAAGATTAACACCAGGAACATTACTAGATTTTCCTGACGCTAACACATTGGCAGCATTTTTCTATTTTGTTTGGTAAAGAATTTGAGTTGCTTATAAATTTATGCTAAAATGCATTGGATGCTTTCAGAGGCTGAAGCCAGCAGGCCCACTTGTTCAGAGAGTTGTATTTACAATACCTCCTGTTCCTCTATTTCCATTAGAATGCAATTATCCTGCTTGAAAAAAAATAAAGGTCACTGGGTTAATGGAGCTCACCTTTCTTTTTTAGCCCATAAATAATAAATCAAATATAATATTTAAAAAGAAAGCCACATCCTGCATATCATTGTTTTTCTGATGCTTTCTCCACAGGACATTTGAGTACATGGCACTTACTACGGCCATAATCATTGCAGTCCATCAAGTTCCTACAATACGAGTTCAGTCAAGACGTACACAGCATGCCATCTATTTAATTGATAGTCATCAACACTAAAATTTTCAAGAAATATCCCATGACGTTTTCAAATCAGATTCTGGTACATTCTACTCTGACTTGAAGGAGCAGGATGACTTATCCTAACAAATAGACAGAAAATCCCATGAGCTTTATCGAAGTATTAACAAAGATATCCATTTTAAAAATTCTAACCAAATACAGATTCAAGCACATTCCTTTTCTTACAGAATTGTTTACCAGCTGTACTTGTAAGGAGACAGTAAACATTACCTATGCCCACGCTAATAATAAATATCTCTAGGCAAGATTCTGTTGCCACTAGTTTCCCTAATGAAAAAACGAAGACTTTCCTGCCAGCTCAATAGCTGAATAGGGCTCTCAGCCCAAAAGAGCCTAATCAATACTTTCACTTCAGACTTCCCAAGGGAACAACTAAGCAATTGCTCCAGTACCTGGCACATCAAGATTTATAGGCAGAATAGGCACACACAGCCTAAATAGCTTCGGAAAGCCATTTGTCTTGAGTAATAATAATAAAAAAACTTACAGCAGCTGTTATTATATCACCATCACCCTGAAAATAAGGATATGTGTCTCATGAGATTTATCTGAGAAGTACGTTTAAAATAAAAAGGGAATTGTACACCTTTTAGCAGTACACCTCCTAGCCTGCAATAAGAACAGTTAAATACTTGTAAATCACTCCTCAAAAATAATGAAAAACTCTGCTTTCCGCTTGATGCAGGCGTGGGTAACAGAATGCACTGCGATTGCCAAACAGCAGAACCACACACAGCTTCTGCCTCATTATGAATTTTAGCAGCAACACAGCACATCCTTGTGAAGAGGCATTTTTAACTTCAAATTCTAAAACTAGCAATGAACCATAAAACTGTTTTCCTAAACAACACAGCAACGATATTCACAATTCTTTGAAAGGTTTATTTGAAGGGCATGTATCCGTCAGCAGCAGCACGGAATTATTTGTTTTTACTACAATGAGTAGCAACAAAAGTAATAACTACCATTTACTGAGTGTTGGTCTGCCAGACACTGGTCTAATAGTTTTATGTAGGTTATCTAACTTAAACCTTGAAAAAAAACCTTATGGCCTGTAAAGGGTCCCAGAATATGCCATCCCAAAATATGTCACTTTGGCATAAGGATTATTTTGAGCTAAAGGCACTGAAAAAAACAGGGCATTCTAATCTCCCCCTCTCTTCCTGAAAACATGAGATTAAAAATTCCCACATGTAAGATACTCTCCCTGTAACCAGGAGAAAAGAAGCATTAGTCAATGGTGAGTCAAAGCCAAGAGAATTCTGTAAAAACAGACCTTGTTACAGTAATTTTTATCTTTCTTTAGCTTCCTCATAAATTTTAGTTACTGTCCCAAAATTGCCTCTCTTTGTTCAACCTTTTATAAAAGTATTTAGGTTTTGCCACTTCTTTGGATCTTCATTTCCTTATGAGGGTTCCCGTGTCACATAAAAATTTATACAGATTTGGATGCTTTTCTCCTGTTAATCTGTCTTATGGTAGTTTAATTACCAGGACCATCCAAAACACCCTACAGGGGTAGAGATAAAATTTTGCCTCCCCTATATCTATGATGATTTGTTATTAATGCTCCTGGTCCATCAGCACAAAGCATTAAGATCTAACATTATTTAAATATAGACACATTTTTTCCTTAGTATTCATTCTCAATGTAAGTATTTTTGGCTTTGAAATTTATCTAGGCTTCCCAAAAAGTTTTCCTTAAAGCATTAGTCATTTTAATCAATATCACTACCATGTTTTCCCGAAAATAAGACCTAGCTGGACAATCAGCTCTAATGCGTCTTTTGGAGCAAAAATTAATATAAGACTTGGTCTTATATTTTACTATAAGACCAGGTCTTATACTATATTATATTATATTTTACTATAAAACCGGATCTTAAATTTTGCTCCAAAAGATGCATTAAAGCTGATTGTCCAGCTAGGTCTTATTTTCAGGGAAATATGGTAGATACTTATTTCTTTACTTATTACCAGAAGTTTTACATCTGTTTTACATAAAACTGAAGTAAGATTAGTTAAAAGGCAGATTCCCTGAAAAAATAAAAACAAATGAATTTCTTCTGGAATTATTTTAGCTCTGACATTATTATGACAATGAAACTCTGGGAACATGTGAAATAATAAGTGTGCATCATTTTAAGCAAATGACTTTTTTAAAGTAAATCTTGAACTTAACAGAATTAATATATAAGGACTGAGCTGGTCTTACTTTCACCATAATCTCTCAGTCCCAGTAGCATTAATTTATACAAACTTGCACAAAAACAGAACCCTGGGTTGAATGAGTCTTTATTCTGGGGTACTTCATGTGTTAAAGCAGCAGCATGATTGGCAAACATACACAATGCTGTATTCAACACTTTATTACTAAGAAAAAAGGGTGTTGTGTTCTAAAAATGGCACACTTGGATCTAGAAGCTGACCTACATCCAATCTGCTCAATGAGGGGGGACAGTGATAGCATAACTTTATGCAAAATTATAACACATTTTTAATTATAATATTGAAAAAGATGTAGCAATGATGAATCAAGATGAGATTATCTTACTGAAGGGAGAGTGACATGACTTTAAAATCTCTTTGATTGAGCTGGGCCATCCATCTTCTCCTGCCCTTGAACATCGGCACTCCTGGTTTCCTCAGACTTGGACCAGGCCTTACAACATCAGCCCCTCAGTTCTCAGGCCTTTGGATTCTGACTGGAATTTACACCATCAGGCCCCCTGGTTCTCAGGACTTTGGACTTAGACTGAATTACACCAGTGGCTTTCCTGGTTCTCCAGCTTGCAGACAGCAGATTGTGGGACTTCTCTGCCTCCATAATCGTGTGAACCAATTCGTACAATAAGTCTCCTCTTGTATATACCCGTATATATCCTATTGGTTCTGTTTTCGTGGAGAACCCTGATTTATACAGATTTTGGTTGAGAAACACCAGTAGTGATCTCCAAATTTCTTCCCTTTAGTTGAATAATCAGTGGGTCTATTTGATCCGTGCACAGTTGAAGCAACACAGTGGAGTGAACAGAGTACTGAATTCAGGATACTACTCCCATTTCTGCCACTGACTATCTGTATCAAGATGAGCAACTCAATTAGCTGCCCTGGTTCTCCACTCACTAAGATGTCAAGTGAAAGCGCTTGTTTAGCTGACCTCTGAGGTTACATCAACACTAAGCTGCTGATCCTAGGGCAGATCTTGGAGTCCACAAAGGGTCATACGGTTCTAAGAATGCTTCCAAAGTACATTCAGCCAGTCATAGGCTGGCCAACTCCTTAATCAATGCTCAATCCATCAAGAAATTTTTGGCCCACCAATGATGATACATAATTAATTAAACAATGGGAATGCCATGGAAAACTAAGGTGTGATTTTTAATGAAAATTATTAGGAATACATCTTTCTCCTTTGCCTTTCTCATTGGATTTTTACCAATAAAATAGCTTGAGTGCATTTCCTGTTGGTTATCCCCACAGCCAGTGCCTTGGTCCAGAGTCTGTTCATCAATCTCTTACTGTTCTCCAATTCCATGTTGTCCTTTCTCTGCTGACATAACCCCACCCATCACACCAGCCATCTATCTAAATGTTAGTCTGACCCATCTCCTTCAATGAGCTCTACTTGCTGTAGAATAAGGTCCAAACTCTTTAGCATTGTTTCCAATACCATATCTGACCTCAGCTGACATTTCCAAAATAAACAATTGTTCTCACCTCCCAAGACCTTTACACTTAGGGACTTTTGGATTCCAAGATTTCCAAATCCAATTTGCCCTGAAATAAATATAGAAAGAAAGCAAGTTTTGTTACTGCACACAAGCTGCTTTCCTGCCCTAAATCTTATCCCTTTTGCATAAAATCTTTTGCAAGCATAGAATTTCTTTAAAGAATCAAAAAGAGCTCTTTGAATCCGTAATTGTTTCAGTACACTTCCTTTACTTTTTAATATTTCCCTGCCTCCAAAGTTACATGGTTTGTAATTCATTCACCCAACTGGTCAATTATACAATCATTTATGAATCTTGTATCCTCTATGTTGACAAACTATAAATTAGGCTATACGTTAGCTCTACATTGCTTAGGAAAAATAAATTTTTTCTAAGCATTTCAATTACTGAAATAGGTATTCAATACTTGAGAACAATGTTACAGCATACTGTATTATTTCAATGCAATTACACATATAATTTTACACATGTTTTAAATAAAAAATAAGAGACTGAGAAATGAAGACAATATTTACTGGTATGAAGTCACCTTCTTTAAACTCACTTCAAATTTCAGGGTTGGTCTTTTTATTCATGCTTGTATTACTTGACATGACCTTTAAATGTCCAGCAAGAATCAAGTAGCATTCAAGTGGTACATGTCCTTGTCTTAGAAGCATACTTTCAGCTTCAAATCTGGAGAGAAAGAACGTCAAAAACATTTCTTCTGTAAAATGACAAGTTTGAAGTTACTGGTGGTAAAAAAAATATCCTGTCATCTTCATGTGCAAAGAACTTTTTGTTAAGAAGCAATTACCTTCTTCTGTTATAGACATCGAAGGCAGGTATTATAGCCAATTTGTCCACTGCTGACAACATGGGTACCTAGACTGGCACTTGGCTCAGAAACTAGGCACTCAGTGAATATGTATTGAGGGAATTTATGAAAAAGCAAAAGGAGATATTGCACAATCACAGAACAGAAGGTCTCCATACAAATGAATTCCTTAGATGAGCCCTGTTATTTCACAAAATAGACACATTTTTAAACCACTGCTGCTGAATTCATGATGTAAGGCAAGATTTTTAGCTCTCTGGCAGGACGAATTTGGTGTTGATTTGAATTCCTTTCATCAAGACTTTTTTACAGTGCAGTCCTCAATTAACGTGGTGAAAGGCTATTGGAACTAAGGCGAAATGACTTATCACAAAACCAATCTTACCACAGGCTAATTGATACAAACAAGAGTCAGGTGCCAACAATACCTCATCAACGTTATAACAAAAGGACATTGATTTTGCAGTATACAGACCATGTATTATAGAATTGTACACTTGAAACCGATATAATTTTATTAACCAACGTCACCCCAATACATTTAATAAAATTTTTTGAAAATGACACTGAACAAAACAATGTTATTTGATAACCTGCTATACTATATTCAGGAACAGTTTTATAAATCTGCTACTTCTCCCTATTTGTAGGTATTGAGCCAGAGGACAGTAGGTTGCCCATCTCTGGTAGTAATGAATGTTAAACTTTAATGAACATAAAAATATCACCTGGGACATTTGATTAAAAAAAAAAAAAACTCAAGATTCCATTATACCCTGGAAATTCTGATTTGGAAGGTCTGGGATGGAGCCCAGGAATCTGTATTCTTAAAATGCTCTCCAGATTATTTTAATGAGGATCACACTTGGAGAGAAACACTGTATTTGAGGCTGAGAACAAACATTATTTATTTTTCTTACATGAGTAATTTTTAAGAAGACTGCAACAGGACTATGAAATATTGGGAAGTCTGGATAATTTCAGATTTTCAGTTAGTAATTACACTACTGGGAATTCTTTCTTCCTAGAAGAATAGTGGTTATGATATCAATATTCCAGATTAGGCAGGTGTCCTTAGAAAACGTTAGTGAAAAAGATGACAGCATTATATATTAAAGATACTCCCATCCCTGTGTTATCTGTGAGAAGGCCTGAATTCTAGCACTTGATGGGCTCTGAGTTAATTAAATAATCTTGAGAAAAATCACTTCTCCTTTCAATTCTTCATTTATCGAATGGGAATAAACCTGCACCTACGTACTTCATAATATGTTTTAGGAGAGAAATATGGACTATATTTAAATTGTTCAAAAGGTAGATATTTTGTAAAATTTTGGGATTTTGCCATGCTTCAATAAGCTTGACAGTCTGAAGGAGAGTTGGAAACAACAAAACTCCCACCGAAATCACTATGCAAGGTAATAAGTCTGCCAACAGTTCTATGGATGTTCTCATGACAGAAGACATGAGACTCTTGAGTCAGACACTTTACAAGTTGCTGCAAAAGGAATAATAGGAGCATCAGCATGGTTGCACCTGTCCCCAGGTCCCATGGGACAATGAGGAGGGTCCAATGTAGCTTGTATATGCAGCAGGGTGAGTCGCAGGGAAGGAAGCTGAGCTTAGGAATCCGCTGCTTTTATAATAAGCAGTAAGCCAGCCTGTTTGTCTGGAAGGAGAACAGGTACCGTGCAAGAACTACAGTGCACATCATCTCAGAATTTCTAGTTCCATGAACAATCCTGAGAAGTGGCCCAGGTAACAAAACAGTCAAAGCATTGGGATTTTAGCACATCCAGCCAGATGTACAGGAGCACAAGCGGCTCTTAGCAGACTTTATCTCAACATACTGGGCTTATTAATGCACATGAATAGAATTTTTAAAATAAGGTTATATGGTTACTTAAAGAATTATGATTCTAGTTCCAAAGGAAGAAGATGCAAGAAGGAAACCTACAACACTATTTTCACTGCCTTTGGGAAGAGGATCACATGATTGAAATGTGATGATTCCGGACTTCCGCTGTTTGTGTTAATAGATACCAATTTTTTAAAACCACTGCTTGAACTCTATAGATTTGAAAAATTATTAAAAATAGCTGAAATAACAGCCACATCACAGAAATATCCTCAAGATAATGGTTGGTTTCTATGAATTAAGAGTAGGAGAACAGTCAATAGGACCACCATGGAATTGGAGAATGAGGCCAACAATAAGTACGGGATGGAAAAGAAAGGAGGAGAAGGCATGTAGAACAGAGAACTTACAGTAGAAAGAGATGGATGACAAGCTCTATTATGGAAAAAGTCTCATTTTCAAGTCTCAGATTTATTTAAAGTATCACAGAAAAGAGCAGGATGGTTCCACATTCTGTTTTCTCTCCTTTATATTATGAAATTATGGATGAGGGCCAGTCATTCACAGCCAGGTTGGGAAGCGTATCATTTCGCTGCCAGGTGCCCATTACACGAATCACCAGCTTCCTCTATATCTCACTGACACAAGGATTCCAGGACTACTCATTTCTTCTGCAGCATTAAAGTTTAAGAATACCACCCATACAATAACCCATAAAATATTCACACGGGCTTGTACTCTACTTTTGTATTACACTGCAATTCCAGAATGATTCTTCAATAGCCCGCTTGAGTGACGTGAAGGAATGCCAATAGTAAATAGGTTTCTCCTGCTTAAACATTTAATTTTATACTTCCGGAGCACTTGAAGCTCTTCTCAAACTGTCTTCTCATATTGACAGTTTGATTGAAATCATCATCTTTCTTAAGAATGTTTCTCTTTAAGCCCCTAGATACAACTGCTCCAACCTAACAAATGCAGAAATCAGAGTATTTTTGTTACCGTGTTTCCCCGAAAATAGAACCTAACCGGAAAATAAGCCCTAGCATGATTTTTCACAATGACATCCCCTGAACATAAGCCCTAATGCATCTTTTGGATGCATTAATATAAATATAATTTTTAAAAATACATTTTAAAGATTAATATAAGACCCAGTTTTATTTTCGGGGAAACATGCTAATAGGAAAAGATTTAAAACTGCCACATTCAGACATTAAAATGTCTACATAAAATATACATACACCTCTATATAGTATATATTGAACTCTAAGAAGAGCCTGTGAACATTATTAATTACTTATAGGTCCAATGACTCATTTTTTTGTTTTTATTCTTCATTTTAAACAGGTAAATGTGAATAAATAACACTAGCAATCTTCATTGAATGAACTGGTGCTTAACGAAAGTAATTCTCCATTAAAATGTCTAAATATCAATGATTTTAAAAATGAGACTTCAGAGGGATAATAGATTGGGGGAGGGAGGTTATCACTTTGTGAGAAGTGAAATGTCTAACTATTACGTTCTTTTGTACAGCTGAAACTAAAAAAAAAAAAAGTGAGACTTCATGTTAATAAATAATGCTATGCTACGGTATTTAACTTTTTCCAAGAAAGAATCGTATACACAATGGATCTTATATTAGACATGGTTCTAGGTTGCAGACAACAGAATTCATTCTGATTGGTTTAAGAAAGAAAGGGTATACAACAGGTATTAGATAGCTTATAGAATGTTTAGGAAGGTTAGTGAACTAGTCTTAGGCCAAATTTCCGGAACAACTTGGTGAAAATGCTGGGCAGACCCCAGAACTACACGGCCTCCTCCACAGTCAGGAAACTGGAGTCACCACATCTGAACAAGAAATCATGTGGTCTTGGCCAATACCCTCACCAGCAAACTGGAGGCCCATGCCCTACCTTTTGTTCTCACAAATATATAATATCAAATCAACTGTCTTGAAGATATATTTGTCAGAATCTAAATCATGTATCTATGCCCTAAAAGAAAGGGGAGGCTAGAAAGTTAGGTTTTTGTTGTTTTGTTGTATTCTCATTGCAATGGTAGAGTTTACATTGTGGAGCACTATAAAAATACAGTTTGTTCAAGAGATTTTGGGCAACCCCAAATTGCAAATGCCAAATTCAGACCTTTATCATAAAAGTTAGGGTACTTTACCTAATACATTTTGCATGTTTTCCTTTTTCTAGATAGATAAGTGGATTCTTATAGCAGTCCAATTATTTTTTAGTGTTTTGGCATTTTGCTTATAATAAGTTCATTCTATTTTCAATTCTAGTTCCTTTCAGGTTGGTTTGAAAATTCATTATTTCATTACAGAACTCAAAGAACAAATCCCAAATCCCAAACAATTACATAGGTCTTCTGATCAATATTCAATTTGTAACATGTCTTTTCTCTTTGAAGTTTGGATAAACTCTAGTCACCGTCTGCCATTCTTAGGGGACTACCAAGACTCTGTGGAATATTTCTGTGTCACTTACTCTTGATAGATGGCAGTCTGGCAAAGTTGGAGCTGTACTTCATTTGGCAAACTGTGAAATGGCCTATTCTTCTGTAGTCATAGTTGAATCTTTAAAAAGAAAAAAAGAAATAAGAAAATAAATAACAGCTTATAAAAGGGCTAAAAGAAAATGATTATGTTGTTCATTTATTAGCTCAAATCCCTTCAATATTTCTGATAACCAAAACAAGAGTAGGTTATTTGTGTTCTCCAAAGTCTAGACATTTTTTATGTGGTAAGGGTTGATAATAAAAATCTTCCATATCTGGATTCATGAGAATTTGGTATGATCCTAATACAACAAAAACTCTCCTATGGAAGTGAAGGTAACACTGATACTATGAGGAGATGACCCTCCCCAGTATTCATGAAGTTCCAGGGTGCTAGGCCCCCCACCTCTGCAAAAAAAAGTTGGTAAGGAATCCTTCAGAACCTAGCTTGCCCAGTAAAACAGTATAAACCAAGGATCATAAAAATTAAATCTGATGGTATACAGGAGTAATTTGTTGGAAGACATTAGAGGTAAGAAGTTCAAACATGCCTTTTTTTCTTTTTCCAAAGTATTTGGTTTTACTATGCATTAATATTGCATCTGCCTGCTCTCCTTGAAAGAGAACTGATATAGCTACTAAATCTTTAAAATGTTTATATTTTTAAAGGGTCTAAAAACAAAGGTATGTTCACAACCCCTACCTCATACCTCATAGAAAGATTAACTCAAAATGAATCAATGATCTAAATATAAGACCTATTAAACCAGAAAACAAAGAAATAAACCTTCATGACCTTGGATTCGGTAATGGATTCTTAGCTATGACGTCAAAAGCACAACTAGCAAAAGACAAAACAAATTGGACTTCAAACTTAAAAATTTTTTGCAGCAGAGGACAGTATGAGAAAAGTGAAAAGACTATCTATAGAATGGGAAAAAAATATTTGCAAATCATATATCTGACAAGGGCTTAAGACCCAAGATGTATGAAGAACTCCTGTAACTCAGTAACAAAAAAGACAAACAAGTCAATTAAAAAATGGGCAAAGAACTTGAACAGACAGTTTTCCAAAGAAGATATACAAATGGCCAATAAGTACAGGAAAAGATGCTTAACATCCTTAGTCTTCTGGGAATTGGCAATCAAAACCACAATGCGATATGACTTCACAGCTACTAGGATGGCTATAATTAAAACAAATTCTTAATGGAAAACAACAGTGTTGGTAAGGAAATGAAGAAATTTGAGAAATTGCTGGTGCAGTTGCTGTACAAAACAGTTTGGCAGTTACTCAAAAAGCTATAGAATTATACTACTCAGTTATCCCAATCCTAGGTAACCCCTGCCCAGACTCCCAATTCTGGCAACCACTTTCTTTCCCTATAGTTTTGCCTTCCACAACATCATATAAATATAATCAAACAATATGCTGCTTTTTGTTTCCAACTTAGCAAAATGTATTTAAGGTCATCCTTGTCTTGTGTAAATAAGCAGTTTGTTCCTTTCTATTGCCCACTTGTATTTATACACTTTTATTTCACTGTAGATGTGTCAAATGTTTTATCCATTCACTATTGAAGGACATTTATAAGAATGATCTTTAAATTTTCCTTTTCATTACTAAATAATTAAAATTCCTAAAAGAGTATAGTTTTGTGTTAATATTTTAATTCTTTTCAATTTGGTATTTATGATATTCAGACTGAATTTATTATTTATAAGAATGCCTCATTTTCTGACCTGCTAGGTAACAGTTTTCTGCAATGGTTACTAATTTTAAAAATTTGAAATTTTAGAGTGCTTAAAACTTTAAGTAACTCTTTCTACATGTTATGAGCATACTTTTTCAAAAAATTTTGTGCAATTTTAACCATTTTAAAGTATAGAGCGGCGTTAATTACATTCACACTGTCGTTCAATCATCTGTTTCCAAATCTTTTCCATCACCCCATATGGAAACTCTGTGACAATTAAATAATAATTCTCCCTTCCCCTTTTTCCCCAGCCCCCGGCAACCACCATTCTACTTTCTGCCTCTATGAATTTGACTATTTTATATACCTTATTTAAATGGAATCATGAACTATTTGTCATTATGTAACTAGCTTACTTCATTTAGCTTAATGTCCTCAAGTTCATCCATATTGTTGCATATATCAGAAATCATTCCTTTTGAGGGCTGAATAATATTCCATTGAATGGATAGGCGCTATATTTTCTTTACCCATTTATCCATTGATGGATATTTAGGTTGCTTCCACCTCTAACAATTGTGAATAGTGCTGCATTAAACATGGGAATGCTAATATTATATCTCATTGAGATCCTGATTTCAATTATTTTGGATAGATACCATACGTGAGATTACTGGATCATTGATAGTTCTATTTTTAATTTTTTAAGGAACGTTCACACTGTTTTCATAGCAGTTGCACCATTTTACACTCTCACCAACAGTTTACAAAGATTCCAGTTTCTCCACATCCTCACCAACACTTGTCTTTTGTGGGTTGTTTTTTTTTACAACAGTCATGCTAACAGTGTGAGGTGATATCTTATTGAGGCTTTGATTTGCATTTCCCTGATGATTAGTGACCTTAAGCATCTTTTCACATACCTCTTGGCAGTTTGCATGTCTTCTTTGGAGAAATGTCTAGTCAGTTCCTTAGCCCACTTTTTAATTGAGTTATTTGGTTCTTTGCTATTGCTTTGTAACAGTTTCTCATATATTTGGATATTAATCCTTATCAGATAAATGGTTTGCAAATATTTTCTCCCATTCCATAGGTTGCCGTTTTATTTTGTTGATTGTTTCCTTTGATATACAGAAGCTTTTTAGTTTGAGGCAGTTCTACTTTTGTCTACTTTTGCTTTAGTTGACTGTGGTTTTGATATCATATCCATGAAATAATTGCCAAGATCAATGTTGTTATGGAATACATCCCATTTATAATAGCATCAAAAAGAATAAAATACTTAGGAATAAACAACTATGGAGGTGAAAGATCTGTACACTGAAAACTATAAAACATTGATGGAAGAAATTAAAGAAGATACAAACAAATGGGAAGGTATCTTGTGTTCATGGATTGAAAGACTTAATATTGCTACCCACAGTGATCTACAGATTCAAAGCAATCTCTATCAAAATCCCAACGGCATTCTTTATATAGAGAGAAAATAACAATTCTAATATTCAGATGAAACCACAAAGGATCCAGAATAGCCAAAACGATCTTGAGAAAGAATAAAGCTGGAGGCATCACATTTCCTGTTTTCAAATATATTATAATGTTACCGTAATTATAGTATAGTACTCGAATAAAGACAGACATACAGAGCAATGGAACAGAGCAGAGAGCCCAGAAATAAATTCACACATATGTGGTCAACCGATCTTCAACAAGGGTGCAAGAATACCCAATAGAGAAAGAACAGTATCTTCAACAAATGGTATTGGATATCCAGAAACAAAAGAAGGAAATTGGACACTGATCTTATACCACACACAAAAATCAATTCAAAATAAAGACTTAAATATAAGACCTGAAACTGTAAAACTCCTAGAAGAAAACACACAGGGGAAAAGTTTCATGACACTGGTCTTGACATGATTTAACAAATACAAATAACTTTGTATAACAGAGTTTTGAAACCATAAGGCTAAAGACAAAAGTCTAAAGACAAAACACTGTACTCCAGTTGGTAAATATATATCTCACAGGGGTCCAGGTTAACAATTCTGAAACTACTTCACATATATACTAGAGTTGAACAAAAAAGTAAATATATTGTAGATAGTGACAGCCAGGTTTGTATCTGTGGGAGAAAGAAGCTACAAACAAGCAAAGGGGGAATGCTGGAATAAACCCTATGGTATGGAAGGGAGTTGCAGATGTCAGTGTGAACTAATGTTTATTTTAATAGATATATACAGATGGATATATACCGAAATGAATATAGATACATGGGTTAGTATATACAACAAACATTTGCGGGTTCTATGCACTGAGAAGGCCTACAAACATTGACTTTCTAGTTGCAATAAGAACACCTAGAGGTCAGATTTTGGTTTCTAAATCTCATTCTCCAATAAATGGACAGTAGGTATATCTTTGATTTTTTAAAAACAGGGAGAAAAATTAACTATTAATAAATGACTTTTTTAGGAGGCAAAGACCTTTCAAAACATGAGGTCAATGGGGTGTCAATGGCTAGGAGCCAGTGTAGTACCTAACAGCGTAAGATATCCTGCCCTCAACCTCTACTCCCACCACTTCTTTGACCCTGGAAAACCTTCTCTGGTACAAATCACAAGTGTTTGGTAATTTAATGACATCCTGATTGCCTTATGTATACTCAAGAAAGCCATATACTTAATAGTACACATATGATTCATAAAAAGTTGAATAAATATAGTGTCTTTTTATACCTTCAGGAACATAATTCTCTATGTAAAATAGGATGTATGAGAAAGATAAATTTAACTTAAATTATATATTATTATACCACTTTTTCCAAGTTATAAATTCACTAGTAAGTTGAGGACTCTCTGTACCCACACAAGAATTTCAGCTTATAGTAACAAGAATCTACATGGCTATGATATTTACTAATGTTGGACCGCCCCCCACCCACTAAAATAACAGGTGGATTCAAGATAGTATTCCATGCACAGAAAACATTGACTTTTAGAAATGTCTGATGCCAAAGATGTTGACTACTTGTAATACAATACTTTCTATTTTTTAGGATACTCTGAAATGCGTTATAGCTTAAAATGTTTAAAAATCAACAGCTCTTTTCACTTTATAGCTGGTTTACAAAACATTCGAGGCTAAAAAACAATAAATGTAAATCCAGTTTACCTAAGTTCATTAAAATTTTAACAGAAGCAGAGAAGGTCCACCTAACTTTTGGGGACAGAAATCCATATCTACATAATGGGTTCATTCAAAGATTAGTAAATTAAAATTATGGAAAACATTTTAATAAGCTTAAACTGATTTATATTCAAAATCAATGATTTGTCTCACATATATACCTCAAATATAACACATACTAGGAACTCAATGATTAATATTTCTTTACTAAATGTATGAAATAAATGAAAGAACAGCTTTGCTACTTGTAGACTTATATATAAAAACATAAACCTTCCAACCATCTCATTTAATCCCATTTTGTTTTCTAAAACCCTAAAATTAAGGATTAGGAGAGTAGAAATATAAGAAAAATAATTTTGCATGATGTTTTTATAGTGTTAAGCTGTATTTGCTTAAAATGATAGAAAAGCATAATTGATAACATTGGAATAATTATACATCAGGGGAAAAAACTTTTTTATCTATTTATCTCCCTGAGATTTTCTTGGCTTCTTTGCTTAGGTTGAATGAACAAGAATGTTTTCAGCTTTTCATAATCTTTGGTCTGTAAAACAAAGTGTATTACTTATATTGACTGCATCCTACCTGTCCCCACGGATACAATTTCTTGTAAAAATTTGGACAGCATTTATATTTGGGGAACATTGAGTCTTATTTGTATGTAATATTGACTTTTAACTTTACACATTAACTTTACTGAAATTACTTTAAGAAACATTTACTTAAAACAATTGAAGCACCAGATATGGAATTCACTGGCCGTTATAGATAGACTTGTTTGATTATAACTAAAACAACCGGACCATTATAGCAAATTGAGAGTTGTTTGCTGATGAATAGCTATTTCTTGAGTTAATAGGTATGAATCACCTCATGAATATAGTTCAATCTTATCTCAACCCAGTTGAAGAGAGATCACATTCACCCAACAGACTCAATGAACCTATACGAGAGTGTCAACAGCAGTTGTTTCCTTTTTATCTAGGGAATTCAGTTTCGAAATAATGTTACTGACTGACGCCTATAAGATGAAATACAATCCAATTCAGTTGAGTTTATCTCAATACAGTATCTTTCATTAACTTCTTATTCCAGGTCTCAGGCATCAATATGAAAAAGTATGACCTCCATCCTATATCTTGATATGAATACATCCAATACCCGATGATGACTATCTGAATATAGATCTAAGATACTCCTAGACTTATTCCAATAACTTGTTTCTTCTTGATAATAATAACTTATTGAGCACTTATATGTACCCATCACTATTCAAAGCACTTTACATGTATTAATTCACGAAAGCAGTTTACATTTTTTGGCTCATACATAAGGAAGAGACTCTCCTGTCTATAAATGTCAGGGAATGTGCTGACTTTAGTCTCCTGGTTTTTAGTTGCTATTTTTTAAAAAGAAATGAATGCCAGCACTACCATAGTCTACCAAAGCAATATAGCAGAGATGATGCAGCACATAATCCTTAAGTCAAGGGGCTTTGCTACACCACACCTCCCGCCTATGTTGGGAACTACACAGAACAACACAAAACAAATTAACACTCCCATCATGGCTGGCACAGTTCTAATAGGATCTAGTACTGTTACTTACATGAGCTTATGAAAAACGACTTTGACCCACTTTAACCCTATAATATACTCAAATGAATGACCGCAACCAGAAGAAACTCATTGATATAATTAACATATAACACTTCAATTGTACAAAATTTTTTAAAAACGAAAGTAAATTGTTTTATTTGATGTCAATATATTCCCCAAATATATATATATATATATATATATATATATATATATATATATATATATAGGAATTTACTCTATTAAACATAATAAACTTTAATTTTCAAAATTACACTTTACCCTGCGGTAGAATATATATAAATAATAAGCCCAAATTATTTTTAATACTAAATATACTAAAATTTCAAACTGGCCTGCAAAACCATTATCATCATGAAAAGAGGTAATACATTAATACGTATATAAAGAAGGGAAATACACCAAAATGTTATAGTTGATTATCTGTCACCTGGGGGATGGAATTTTTAGTCTTTTCCATTTTGTCTTTTATAACCTTTCTATTATTTCCAAGTTTCCTACACTTAACCTGTATTACTTTTATTTCAAATTTTTAAAAATAGCTATAATTTTTTCTGATTATGAAAATAACATATTTACATTTAGAAATCCATTGAAATTCTACTAACCATAATCACTGTTATATTTTGAGGCATTCTAGATCTCTACCTTTGTGTATGTATGTATGTGTTGTGAGCTGAGTTTTTCTTTAGTGATATACCATTTACCTCCTTCCACTTGTACATCATTTTTAATGGGTGCATCACACTCTATCACATGATATTTCATAATATATTTAGGCCAGTTACCCCTCAGCACCCAGTTTAGACATCACTTTCACTATGTCAATTATACGTCCACAAAGCTATTAAAGACAGTAAGGCACACCTCATTTTATTGTTCTTCACTTTATTGTGCTTCGCAGATGCTGCAATTTTTTACAAATTGAAGGCAAGATCCATCACTCATTTTATTGTGATACTTGCTTTATTGTGGTGGTCTGGAATTGAACCTACAATAGTAGCTCTGAGGTATGCTTGCATTAACATGTTTCCTTCTCATCATCAGTTTCATCAATCAAGGGGATCGCCTTTGGACAGGAGTCTGCCATCCTCCCTGCATGCTGGCATTTTGAATAAGCCTGCTTTTCTTTCCACGAGAAAGGGAGAGGGGGAGGGGGAGGTGGAAGGGGATGGGGGAGGGAGGGGAAAGGGGAGGGGGAAGGGGAGAGAGAGAGAAAGGAACCAATGAACACATGCTTATCTATCACCCACTCTGGCTATCTCCATCCCTGATAGGAATAGTGTTTTCTTGGACAAGCCGCACTTCAGGGAAGTCGTTCTATGATTTCCTTTATACAAACAAAGCAATAATTTAGCAGCATAGCTTCCATAATATATTTTGTCATGTTAATCAGAAGAGAAAGTCATCTGATATGTCTGAAACCAGTGGGCTGTCTGTCTTTCCACAGAAAGAAACATTTCTAGTGAACAAAGAATAAAACTCTGAAAACTTCACAACTTAATACAGGCAACCTTGGAGATATTGTGGGTTTAGTTCCAGACCACTGTAATAAAGCGAGTATCCCAACAAAGCGAGTCATTATCTTTTTGCAGGGGGAGGGTCTTGCCTTCAGTTTGTAAAAAACATAACACCTGTGTGTGGGGACAGAGCCCCAAAGAGCAGCTTCCAGGCTCTCAGCCTCACATAGAAAGGTGCAGGCTCAGGTAGTAAATGGCCATCAACTGTGATTGGATGGCCATCAGCTGTGGCTAGTTGGCCATTAGCTGTAACCAGTGAGCCATTGGCCACTAATATAACTACTGTGGCTATGCTAGCAGAAAATGGGGGCTAGCAAGAAGATGGTGGCTGGCGAGCATGGATTGCAGTTAGCACGGCAGAGTGCAGTTAGCAAGGGGTCGGTCGGTAGGTCAGCAGAAAAAAGGTCGTAGGTCGTGTGAATCCAGCCTCCAGTGAGAGGAGGACTCCCCTACCTATGGCTCTGTGGGTGTTCCTAGCCACATCCTACGTTCTTATGTGGGGAGCTGGAGCAGAGACCCCGCAGGCCGCCCCGCATGACACTGTGAAATGCAATAAAACAAAGAGCAATAAAAAGAGGTAGTATGCCTGTATAGCAGGGCAATTCTTAGTTTGGGTTTCATAGAAGCAGACACTGAGATGAAGATTCTCGGGTGATTTAAGGCCCCCAGGTGAGAAGTATAAGAACGTAAAGTGAGCAGGACAGAGGAAGGAAAGAAGCAAGACAAAGATGTGGGTCCAACGCATCTTATTTGGGAGACCACCTCAGAGATACTGTGGATGCCTGATCATGGCATTGTACACCAGAAGGTAAACATTAATGAATGCCAACTATAATTTTATATATATAATGTGATGGCTCGGTGCGAGGTTGGAGGGATAGTGGATGGGGGAGGGGGGTTCACAGTGTGAGGGATATAAATGATGAACGTCTAAGTAGTACCTTGTCTTGTACACCTGAAACTAATAAAATAAAATTTAAAAAAAGGAAAGCATGGGCAAAAGCACACCAGACAAATGCAGATTTAAGTTGTAATATAGACAAAAGTGTTAAACAGAACAAAAATACATACCTATATAAAGGGTACAATTCACCATGAAGGTGTAACAGCCTTGAATATCTGTGCACCAATAATATAACACCTAAATTCATAAAATAAAAATTACAAATATTAAGGAAAAAAAAAAAAAGATGTGGGTCCAGCTGCAGCCCACCCCAGCCTGACCCCACAGGGAGCTGTGGAGCTAATGACACTGCAAAGGTGTTCACCTCTAAGGTAAGGAGGTACCTTCATACTATCAGTCATCCTTTAGCTACAGACCACACCTGAGAGTGTTGGGGTGTAATCTGGGCATTTCCTCCAGGACAGCTTCCATCAGCAAGGGCAATTCTTGAGAGAAAGTGCAACTGTTTGCTGTTAGCAGCCTATACTCATAGTAATTGAAGAACGGGAGCACCTACCTATCTGAAAAATTCTGCTTCAGTTTCCTCACCTGTAAAAATGGGAATAGTGATAGCAGCTAGCTCATATGCTTGTCAAAACTAAATAATGCATTAAGCACCCAGAAGAGCACTTTATATTAAACAGTATATGTAATTAGAATCACACATAGCACATAGTAAATTCTCAATAAATATTATAACTGTTATTGTGTCTTTAGAGCTGCCCACTCCAGGTGTCTCATCGCCTAAATGCTGGCCAGATGTTCTACACAGCTGGACACCCAGGACTGAGATTTTTGCCCCACCATTACTGTCGTGCAGGGTGTCATGCGAGGTATCTGGTCCCGCTCCCCACATAAGAATGCAGGACATGGTGAGGCCAAAAAGGAACACTCACGGAGCCATAGGCAGGGGAATCATACCACTATAGTCTCAATGGAGGCTAGATTCACACGAGGTGTGACCTGCTGCCCGCTTTTCTGATAACCCACTGACTCTACTTACTAGCTGCAATCCGTGCTGGCCAGCTCAGCCACCATCTTCTTGCTAGCCCCCATTTTCTGCTAGCATAGCCACAGTAGTTATATTAGTGGCCAGTGGCTCACTGGTTACAGCTGACAGCCAACTAGCCACAGCTGATGGCCATTCAATCACAGTTGATGGCCATTTACTACCTGAGCCAGCACCTTTCCATGTGAGGCCGAGAGCCTGGAAATTGCACTCCTGGCTCTGTCCCCATAATTACTTAAAGGATAATCTAAAGATTCCACATCTAGGTGCCGGCCTAGAGAGATACACACATCCATTTTATCTGACATTTTCCCCAAGTTCACAATTAAGCAAAATCAAGCTTTTCTGTGTTTCTCAAGATCAGCTGTTATTATTTCTGTGGGAGACCCTCAATAGAGGGATTCTTCATCTAGCTCTTGATAGGAAAACTAAAACCAAAAATAAAACCCCTCTCCCATCCCCAATCATAAAACCAGAGTCTTCTGCAAGCAACAGAATTCCCACAAAGGTACACCCTATTCTTGGAGCAATGCTTAAAATCTAACTCCCAGGGGCCACCTCTGATTCTTGCATTCTCCAGAAGCAAATGTGGAAAATGTAGACTTTTCCTCTGGTTCCGCCTTCTAGTTTTGGAAACGAAATTGACAAAAAGGTGGGATGGATCAGTGACGACAAGACACGGTTCCCTGCAGAGAGGGCAGCGATTTTCCTGCCCAAGGAATGACAGCAAATTCGAGGAGAGCACAGACCTCGCTGTGATGGCTGGTCCACTTTGGGCACTGCCTAAGGAGCCCCATGGTCCCGCTGCTTTCCGAAACCAGCACTTCCAAGGTAGTCCCCGCGGGAAAGGTGCACGTGGCCGCCTAGGGCCGGACCCCAGCGGCTGTTACCTGTTTATACGCAGGGTCAGTCCGCACACGAGCGCCAGGATCCCGGCTGCCCGCCGGGGCCTTTCCCTCGCCCCCGCCCCCGCCCCCGCCCCCGCCCCCAGCCGGAGGGGCCCAGGGGCTTGGGAGGTGGTCCGTGGCCACCCGAAGGCTCCAGACTCGCCGTCGGGGGCACTCCGCGGGCTCCGCTCCCCGGCGGAGGTGGCTGGAGGGCGGGGTCCGGAGAGGACACGCCTCTGCCTCCGCGTCTGGGATTGAAAGACCCTTTGAGTTTCCTCCCCTCCAGGATGCTCAAATTAGGACCCCTTCCCCGCCCCGCAGGAAGAGGGAGATGAGGAGGAGGCGCAAGCCTAGTGCTGACGATGGGACGGAAAATGCGTGCGTGGAGGCGCAGGAATTTGAACTTGTATTTTTATATTGAAACTAATGAGTGTTAGCTCTGGAGGTAGATGTAGCTTTTACATTCCTTAAAATAACACATGACATAAATTTGGCGGGGGTGAGGAAGACCCCGGGGTAGCAATCTGCAGGGAGGTGCCCTTTGGAAATGCTGTTAAGTACGCGACTTTCTAAAGACTCAAGTCAGGGGCGCGCTCTGGGGCTGGCTCTAGGGGGCGCCTAGTGCAGTGTGGGAAAAGGACCCCAAACTCCTTTACCAAAGAAAGCCCCTGAGTTGCATCTGGGCTTCTTGGCGAGAACTGAAAGGACAGGGGAGCGGGTGGGGGCAGGGGCATAAAAAACCATAAGCACAACTATAGAAAACTGGGAGGTGTACTTTGCTGCTAAGATAAACAAACGGTAATGATGACTCAAAGGGCCTTGGAAGTTGTTTTACAAGGCTGGTTTATAGTTATTGACGTTTTGATGGGGAAACAACAAAATAGCCCCATTTGCTTTAAATTTCCCGGGAAACAAAATACACTATTTATTTTTACTTACGATGTCATTAAACAAGGCCACTTAATGAAGTGATCCTCTACAGTTGTCACAGGTTCATTCCATTAGAAAGGCCTCTAAATGGAATTATGCCAGAAATATATGGATTCTTCATGACAACATACACAGTTGGGAGAAATTACAAAGACAGAAGGAGGTTGCCTTTTCATGTGTTCAGGGAGAGAAAAGATTAATAGTTTAGAGCTTTGTGAAGAGGTAGGTCTTCTTTTGGAAGATACTGGCATGAGAAGGGCCCTAGGACAGAAACAGTGAATCAGAAAAGTCTCTAATTCCTTTTTCTCCTGTTTGTCTCCTTTACTACTCACATAAAACTCCACTTCTGGTCACCGCACTTATGAAGGTTTTATTTCCCAAACCAAGTAATTCTCTGTGACACCAGCTGGGTGTCCAACAATTTAACTCAATTCTTACACTGCATACCTGGCGTGTATTCATCTGGAAGCTCTCGGAACCCAGTGCTATCGGGATTGTTTGTTATAGAGGCTTCCTCACTAGGCTTCATCAATTATTAACTCCATTTCCAGCTCGACTCGCCTGTCTGGAGAAGTGGGAGGCAGGCCTGAAAATTCCAAGCTTCTAATTATGGCTCAGGATTTCTGTTCACCAGGAGCCATCTAGGATTCCACTCAGTCACCCCAATAGAACCGACGATGCACCTAGTGCTCTTATCCATTAGGAATTTACTGAGCCTTGCGTAGGAACCAGGGGCAGAGACCAAAGACACATTTTCTATTACCTCACACACAGACTCTAGGCTATACCATCTCTGATGCATCTAATACACTAAATACTACATTGCCTTTACTAAGGAATTTCTACAGTGTTTTATTATTTCCAATAGTGAAGAATGAAATATTTAATTTGTAGTTTTATGTTGTCTCAGATCAGTTGCTGATCATGTTAGAAACAATATGGGTTTTTTTGTTTGTAAAGGAAGATAGTTTATTAGAGGCAGGTGAAGAGGTTGCAGCTCCCGAGCCGGAAGGGGTACCCAAAACTGGGAAGCCCAGTGACTGAGGCAAAAGCTTTTACTTTTATACGGAAACAATATGCTTTTTATCAGGAAAGATTATTTGAATAAACTGTTTCATCTACTTTATTTTGCCCCCAATAAAAATAGAAATTTGTATTCTCTTCTTTTGCCATAACAGTAGTACAGACTGTTTAAAATGTGCAATGTCTGTTAAGTGTATGTGAAATACATAACTCTTAAAAGTGCTCTATATTTTATTGACTTTCAACAAGAATTGATTATCAGAAAGTGTGGACATTGTGATTATGCAAATAAATGATAGGTATTTTGCAAACACTCTAAGCTCTGCAAATGTTTAATGGTAGAAATTTCTTTTACACACTATGGAAAAATATTGTTTCATTTCAATATTCTATAAGCCAATATCCTATATACACATATGCTATTGTCACCTTTATGTGAAGTTAGTCCATGTTATTGTTTTCCCAAAGCAATTGTGAAATTTCAGTCCACCTAAAAATAAATGTTAAAACCCAACGATGTATTTAAAAGACAGTACAAGTCCTCTCCATAAAATTGTATTATTTCCCACTTTTCATTACATTAAAAGAACATGAAAATCAAAGTTGCCAGTTTCTTTTCATGAAAGTGTTCGGTGTCCAAGGACACACGAGTGATTTAGCATTTTAGAAGGAACTTTCTGATGCCAGTATCCTCAACTGTAAAATGAGAGAAGTAACTTATCTAAAGTTCTTTCCAGCTCTATAATTTTATTTTTTGTGTATTCTACAACATGCCCAGAATAACCAACAGTAACATCTTCTAAAGATCATAAATATTAGAGGAAGGACTCAATGAGCAAATATATTACATTAGGCAACATTTTCTGTATCATGCAGCCACATCCATTTTCAAAAATAGTATTGTGTAATTCCATTACTCCTTTCATTTTGTAGTTTTAGTAATTATCAACACCTAGAAACATTGCAAATCTGATTATATGAATACATATTTTTTAAATCTCATGTTGATATTTCCTTTTTATAAAGAAACTCATCTAAGACAGTAAATTTATAAAAGCCACTGTTACATGTATAATTCAATTTAATTTTCTTAATAGAGCTATATATACAATCACTTTTTAACTGTCAAGAATATACAAATGAGTACATGGATACCCAAGTCTTTTAAGATTTAAGGTGATTCTGAACATAAGGTATATTCAGTTAGTTCTAAACATGCACTGACTTTCTTTTGCAAAATCAGTTTAATTAATCAGATAGCTCTCCTAAATACTGTAATAGCCTTTTTTCCTGAGGCTGTTCCCGGTCTCAGCAAATGGCACCACTTTGTCCACTTGTTCAGGACAGAGATCTGAGAATCATTCTTGACTCCTCTTGTATTCCAGCCTCTCTCAAATCCATTCTTCCTGTAGCTACCAGAATGATCTTTATAAAATGCAATTTTTTTTATATATTGCTAAATGTAAAAAAAACTCTTAAACCATTAAACCCTTACTAAAAGTCATTAAATGGTTCCCCACTGGCCTAAGGATAAACTCCTAACTCACTCATTAGATTTTTTTCTTTTTTTTAAATTAGTTTCAGGTGTACAAAACAATGTAATAGTTAGACATTCATACCCATCACAAAATGATAACCCCTTCCCCCGAGCTACTACCCTTCTGACATCATATATATTTGTTACAATTCCACTGACTCTATTCCCTGTGAATGAATATATATATATATATATATATATATATATATATATATATATATATATATAAAATTATAGTTGACATTCATTATTATTCAGCTTCAGCTTCAGGTGTACAGTGCAGTGATCAGGCATCTACATCATCCCTGAGGTGGTCTCCCTAATAAGACAAGTGTCCATCGGATACCCTACAAAATCTTTACAACATTATTCATTATATTCCCCAAACTGTCTTTCATATCCCCGTGGCAATCTTGTGGTTACCGATTGTGCTTTCTAATCCCCTCACCTTCTCCCTCATCCCCACCCGCTCCCATCTAGCAACCTCAGTATTTCCTCTATATCTCTGAGACTGTTTCTGATTAGTTTGTTCATTTATTCTATTCTTTAGATTCCACATATAAGTGAGATCATATGGTATTTGTCTTTCTCTGTCCAGCAATTCCACTCTTAGGTATCTATCCAGAGAAATCCAAAGCACTAATTCGAAAAAATTTATGCACCCTTATGTTATTGCAGTGCTATTCACAATAGCTAAGACAAGGAAACAACCAAAATGCCCATCAGTAGATGACTGGATTAAGAAACTGTGGTACATTTATACAACAAAGGATTACTCGGCCATAAAAAAGAATGAAGTCTTACCATTTGCAACGATATGGATGGTCGCTCATTAGATTTTAAAGGCTCTTTTTAGTTGGCCTCCCCACACTTTCTTCTTTAGCCTCACCTCTTTTTACCCTCCCCACCTCTCCATCTCCTGCCACAGGCTTCCTTCCCAATGATGGCATGGTCAAATTACTCCAATTTCCCTAGATACAAGAATATCTCTTCCATTACTCAGTCTAAATGCTCTTTGGTCCTTCTCTGGAGAGCTCCTACAGTTCCATCAGGTCTCTGATTAGATTATTTTTTCCAGGGAGTTTCCCAGATTCCCTTCCCACAGGCTCTCATTACACCACACTGTAACCCCACAGACTTTATCACAGTGCTGTAATTCCTCATTTTCTCTATTTCACCACTAGACTAAGCTGTTAACCTGTGCCCAAAAAGAAGCTACATGTAGAAAGTGCCAGAGCTCTTAAACTCAGAGGCCTGGGTTCCAAACCCAGTTCCTGCACTTATAAATTGTGTGCCCTTGAGCAAGTTTTTTAACTTCTCCAGGTCTCAGTTTTCTATCTATAAAGAAAGAGGATCATTATAAAGATTAATGAGACAATGTGTGTAAAGAATTTGCACATATCCAGCCACTTAGTAGATGTTCAGTAAATAGCAGTTATTAATTGTAACAGTTCTGCTGCAAAACCTTTTTCCTACACTGGACTACTTTCAAGAGAGTGGACACATTCTTATCACCACCAAGCAGAGAAAGATGAAGAAGAAAACTTTGATTTTCCTGACCCCAAAATATCCTCATTAGCTGTATATACTTAAAGAGGTTATTTGATGATCCTTCATGGCTCAGTTTATCTGACCATACCAATGTGTAATTACTATAATCATAGAATAGTAATGAAATATTTAGAACAAACAGCAGTTTTACATGATATATTCTTTTGCTTATTATGTGCTGGAAGAAATGTGATTTTAAAACATTAAAATATTGGAATTAATTAATTGGGGGCTAAGAGACCATAATGTAAAATAGTCAACCATCACTTTTTGCCATGACCCTCTACATTTTCTTTTTTGCATCCTTTTTACCAGAAAAGATAACTTGTAAAATAAAGTGTTGGGAATTTCACTACACTTTCTGCCCCCATTTACTATGATAGTAGTGTAACAAAAAAAGTAAGCAGCTAGTATAAGAAGCCCCAGTATTCAGGAAAATTTAAGGCCTTGGATAATCGAGATTAGGTTTTTACAATTTATCATCCATCTTAGACTCACAGACTATTAGAACTAGAAAATACATTAGCATTCTGGAGAAAACAAGAAGATTGAGCACATACATATTTGATTGTATTCCCTCCAAATTCTACAAAAATGATAGTATAAAAGTTTTAGAACAAGATAAAAAGAATGAGAGAGGAAGCATTGTAACAAAATAGTGTAAGCTGGAAAACAGTAGATGAGTAGTAATTGACTCAGATAGCTGATTTAGACCTAACTCCTACATCTACAGAGGGGAAGTTAGAAGCAAGCCAATTCCACTACAGAATCCTAGAAAGATCTGGAATTGGCAGCACCAGGGACCTCTGAAAGTAGGGGCAAGCATAGGGCTATTGAAGGATTGAATTAATGTCTGTTTAAGAAACTGTTAGGTCCTCAGTTCACTCTCTTCCACTCTGTGCAGCAGATTAATTGTTTCTCCACCAGCCAATCCAAATACTGGAAGTTTGCTCTCTAGATAGAAAACAGAGTTTCTGGACTAGGGGACATTAGGCACAGTTAAGAGCAGGGGTATTAACCCAGAGGTATTAACAGAATGTTTACATATAGAAAGTTGAGAAGACTCCCTAATCTCTCTCTTTTTTTTTTATTTTTATGAACCTCAGAACAAAGGGCTATATCTTTTAAGCAGAATATTGGAAAACACTTCTCTGGAGAGCATGGTGGTCTAAATTAATATATCTAAATATACCCACAAAATTTCCCTGCCAAATCACCCTTTATTAAGTCCCATAATCAACAAGCCCAGAGCTTCCAATCAGCTCAGAGCTCTTAAATATGAGCAAATGGCCAGGGAATCACCAGATGTCTGAAGGAAAACCTATAGCATAAAAGACAGAGACTAAAACAAAGGAATGGGGGCAGAAGGCAACTTGGAGAAATAGAGACTATGTAAGCAAAATAATGACTTCAATAATTACAATTAATGTGCTCAGAAAGATAGGAAAAGTTATTTTGCAGATAAAAAAAGAACAAGACACTATCTGACTTCAAGGTTCATTATAAAGTTATAGCAATCAAGACAGTGTGATATCGGTGAAAGATTAAACAAACAGATCAGTTGAACAGAATAGAGAGTTCAGAAACAGACTCCCATAAATACAGCGAACTGATCTTTGACAAAGGAACAAAGACAATATAATGGAGCAAAGATAATCTCTTCAACAAGTGGTGCTGGAACAACTGGACAATCACATACAAAAAAAATGAATCTAGACAGACCTCACACCCTTCACACAAATGAACTTAAAATGGATTATAGGCCTAAATGTAAGACACAAAACTATAAAACTCCTAGAGGATAGTACAGGAGAAAACCTAGGTGAACTTGAGTATAGTGATGCCTTTTTACATAGAACACCAAAGACATAATCCATGAAAGAAAGAATTGATAAGTTGGACTTCATTAAAATTAAAAACTTCTGCTCTGTGAAAGACAATATGAAGAAAATTAGAACACAAGCCACAGATTGGGAGAAAATACTTGTAAAAGACACATCTGATAAAGACTCTTGGGCAAAATAAACAAAAACTCTTAAAACTCAATAAGAAAAGAAACAACTCCTTAAAAAAATAGACTAAAGACCCTAACAGAGTCCTTACCAAAGAAGACACACAGATCACAAAGAAGTATATGAAAAGATGCTCCACATCATATGTCATCCCAGAAGTGCAAATTAAAAGAACAATGAGATACTACCACACACCTATTAGAATTACAAAAGTCTAGAACACTGACAACGCCAAATGCTGGCAAGGATGTGGAGCAACAGGAACTCTCATTCAATGCTGGTGAGAATGCAAAATAGGACAGCTACTTTGGAAGATAGTTTGGCAGTTTCTTACAAAACTAAACATACTCTCACCATACAATCTAGCAATCATGCTCGTTAGTATTACTCAAAGAAATTGAAAACATATGTCCATGCAAAAAATTGCATATGGTATTTATAACAGCTTTACTCATAATTGTAAAAACTTGGAAGCACCCAAGATGTCCTTCAGTAGGTGAATGGATAAATAAACTGTGGTACATCCAGACAAAGGAATATTATTCAGTGCTAAAAAGAAATGAGTTATCAAGCCATGAAATAACTTGGAAGAATCTTAAATGCATATTACTAAGTGAAAGAAGCCAATCTGAGAAGGCTACATACTGTATAATTCCAACTACTATGTTGCACCCAAAATAAGACTTAGCCGGACAATCAGCTCTAATGCCTCTTTTGGAGCAAAAATTAATATAAGACCCGGTCTTATATTACATTATATTATATAAGACTGGGTCTTATAGTAAAATAAGACAGGTTCTCATATTAATTTTTGCTCCAAAAGAGGCATTAGAGCTGATTGTCTGGCTAGGTCTTATTTTCAGGGAAACACGGTATATGACATTCTAGAAAAGGTAAAAATGTGGAAATAAAAAGATTAGTGGTTGCCAGGGAAGGATGGAGGGAGATAAATAGGCAAACCACAGAAGATTTTTAGGGCAGTGAAAATATTCTGTATAATATTATAATGATGGATATATGTCATACATTTGTACAAATCCATAGAGCGTACAACACTACGAGTGAACCCTAAGGTAAATTATGGACTTCTGGACTTTGGGTGATTATGATATGTCGATGTCAGGTCATCCTTGATTTGAAAAAAAAAAAAGTACCACTGTGATGAGTAGGATTGCTAATGAGGGAGGCTAATGTATCTGTAGGGACAGGGGGTATATATGTAGGAAATCTCTGTACCTCCTTCTCAATTTTGTTGTAAATCTAAAACTGCTCTAAAAAATAAAGTCTTCTTAAAAAGCAATCTTTTTTCAAAAAAGAATAAGCTGTCCTTTTTACAAAGAAACATTTAGGAAACCACAAGTTTTTGGAAAGTACATGTATAATAGCAGAAATTAAAACTGAGTAGAAGGGTTGGAAGTTAAAATTAAGGAAATCATCCAAAAAGTAGAAAGAAAAAACACAAGAGTGCTCACTTGCACAGCTCATATATTAAAACAGAATAATACAGAGATCAGTATCGCACCTCATAACGATGACACACAAATTCATGAAGTCTTTCATATTTAAAAAAGAAGAAGAAGAAGAAGAAGAAATAACAAGTGCTGGTGACGATATGGTGAAATTGACACCCTTGTGCACTGCTGGTAGGAATGTAAAATGGTGTAGCCACTATGGAAAACAATCTGGCAGTTTCTCAAAAAATTAAACTTAGAGTTACCATGTGATACAGCAATTCCACTTCTGGGTATATACCCAAAAGAATTGAAAGCAGGGACTCAAACAGATAATTTTACACCATATTCATAGTAGCTTTATTCATAATACCCCCAGGTGGAAGCAACCTAAATGTCTATTGATGAGTAAATGGACAAACATGTTGTATACGCATACAGTGGAATATTATCCAGCCTTAAAAAGGAAGGAAATTCTCTTACATACAACATGGGTAAAATGTAAGGACATGATGCTAAGTGAAATAAGCCAGACACAAAAGAACAAATATTGTATGATTTCATTTTTATGAAGTATTAATGCCTAAAGTAGTCAAACTCATAGAGACAGGAAGCAGAACAGAGGTTACCAAGTCCTGAGGTAATAGGGAGTTATTGTTGAATGGATACAGAATTTCAATTTGAATGATGACAAAAATTTGACATAGATAGTGGTGATGATTGCACTACAATGTGAATATACTTAGTTTCACTGAACTGTACACTTAAAATGGTTTAAATGGTAAATTGTATGCATATGTTACCACGATTTTAAAAACTAGCAATTTAAGCATATAACTTAGAGATACAGAAGTAAATACTGGAAAAAACAACTCTAAGATTTGCAAGTGTTGTCCTCTGAGGATGGGAAGGAAAATGGTGGGGGTAGGGATGCTATTTTCAAGCAAGCTTTGTAAAACTATTTATCTTTAAACTATGTGAATGTAAAATTTTGATAATACTATAAACAGATAACAATCATAATAAATTTGAAATAATTTTAAGTCAATTTTATAAATAACCAAATCATGAAGAGGATAGGACTCTTGGACAACGTAATGCAAATCAATAAATGGCAGACTAAGGAGTTGAACCCAGTTCTAAATCAGCATCTTATCACCATAACACATTTCACCCTACTGTAACATCTTCCTGAATATCCTAAAATAAACTTCCAGGAGTCTTGCCTTAACCCTTCTTTTCTTCATGTTTTATTAAATGTTTAATAATACTACAGATTTTCTATTTTGCCTAGCATTATTTGTTAAAAATGCATTTTTTCTAATACGAAGCACTTTTGAAGTAACACACTTTTCCTAATTTTCCTTCTCTATCTTCATCATTCAAATTGAACAGCATTTTTAAGTCCTGAATTCAGTATTGCTCCCTAAATGATTGGAGAGTCTTTGCAATGGATGAATAAAACTCTGTCCTTTATTTCTTGTGCAAGTATTTTTTATGGAGTATAAAAACTTGACCATGGTCACTTCTATGGCAACAGAAAGCATTTCCGTTTAAGCATTTGCATTTCAATTCAACTCAAGTCACCAGTTTAATATTAATTTTAACGCTAATTTTTTTCCATTACAAATATGATGTCATTATAAAGAGTGGCTGGACTAAGCAATGATATATAATTTACCATGCTTCAGACTTTAGAATAAAACCCTATGTGGGCACTGCTTCCAACAATACTCCATTAGTTATAAGTTGAACACATACTAATGGGCATCTATAAAATAACTTTTTAAAGAACTATAAGAACCTGTCATGAGCATATCCTCTAACACTGACAAAGTACCTTTTCCCAGAATAATGTGCCTGATAAGTCATCAGTCTTGGAACTCTAAATAAGATTTATTATACTTTTAAGATATCACCCCTTATTACAAAAAACTGTACTGTGTACAGTTTCTAATCTTATGTGACTGTCTCAGCCAGTTTGTGTGCTTCCTGAGGGTAAGGTAGCAGAGGACTACATATATAATAAATGCTCATTAAGCATTTGTAATGATTAAGTAATGAATCAATATGGAATCATGGAATGTTAAAGCTGAAATGGGTCCTAGGGATCAATGGATGTAACTACTTTTTATAATTAAGAAAATACTAATTAGCATTTGAGTGTACACTTACATCAGACATTTCATATGCATTTGCTCATGGCAGCCCCACTAGTCAGATAAGGAGAAAGAATCAGGGAGGTTAAGTCATGTGTCCAAGGTCACATAGATGGTCAGTGCTAACACCAGGACTCCAACCAAAGTGATCAGAGACTACAGCTTGTACTTTGATTAAGCCCAGAGACAAACGTTAACTGATTTAGATCTGATCAAATGGCTGGCTGCTGAGAGAGTCTGACCTGGAATTCAGCCTGGGTGACTTTCCAGTGTGGTAGCTCTTTGTCAGACCTACTAGTGTATATTTTAAGTTAAGAAATGAGTTTCTGTCTAATGATGTGCTTAACAATAATTCCTCATTTTTACAGAGTGAAATTTGAAAAGACTGCATATGTAAATTACTCCTGCAAAATTGCCTCTCTAAAACATATGTCTCAGAACTAAAAAAAGTCCGCTTTGCAACTATAATTGAAAATTTTTTAAAAGGTGAAGGGGAATAAGAGGTTCAAACTTCCAGGTATAAAACAAATAAGGGATGTAACATGAAGCATAGGAAATATAGTCAATAATATTGTGATAGCATAGTACAGTGTTAGATAGTTACTGACTTATCATGGTGATCACTTCTTTAGGTATATAAATTTTGAATAACTCTGGTGTACACCTGAAATTAACATAATATTGTATTTTAGCTATAGTTCCATAAAAATCTTAAAAAAAAAAAAACACCCCACAATACCACATTACTGGAAGAATTACAGACATTAGTGCCTCTATCAAAGACTTGAAAGATGCTGACTTGGTGATTCCCACCACATTCCCAATCATCTTGCCCATTTGGCCAGTGCAGAAGACAAACGGGTTTTGGAGAATGACAGTGGATTGTCATAAGGTTAACTAGATGGTGACTCCAATTGCAGCTGCTGTAGCAGATGTGGTTCCATTTCTTGAGCAAATTAATACATCCCCTGATACCCAGTGAGTAGTGGTTGACCTATCACATAACTTTTTCTCCATTCCAGTCAACAAGGTCCACAAGATTGTTCTTCACGATATGCACATATCACCCAGAAGTGCACGGCTGTATCACTACAATCCCTCTTTGGACACCTCTATAGCATGGTGGTGAAAGGAAATCCTTCTAGTGGGTAGAATTTTGAGAAGTGAACATGGTTGTACACTTTGCTTCAAAGAAAAAATGGCCAGATATGTGATTATATACAGATTCATGGGCTGTGACCAATGGCTTGGCTGAATCATCGAGAACTTGAAAGGAGCATAATTTGAAAATTGGTGACAAGGAAATTTGAGGAAGAGGTATGTGAATAGACTTCTCAGAATGAGCAGTCTATGTGAAGAGACTTGTTTCCTATGTAAATGTCTAGGCTTGAATGTTTGTCTGATCACACCAGGTAAAGACCCAACCCAGTTGAGGTGCATGCTGAAAGCAAAGGGAATACAGAATGGGTAATAGAAGAAGGTAGTTATAAATTCCAGAAATGAAGGCTGTGATAATCATAAATATGTTTTCCTTAGTTTGTTTTGAATATGTGTATGTGTGTTATAAACAAATACTATTTTTTCCTTGTTTTTCTCTTATTATGTAACATAAGATACAATGACTTTGTGCAGTAGTATTTATGTATTGTTAAAATTTTACATCACATATTGGTCTGTATTGAATATTACAATTTTGATGCACTGTATTCCTTTCTTAGGATGTGTGTACATTGTTTTGGTACCCTCTGTATATAAAATGACCAGAATAGGCAAATCTACAGAGGCAGAAAGTAGATTAGTGTTTGCCTAGAGCTGGGAGAAGGAGAGGGTAGATGGGAAGAGGAGTTGGAGAATGGCTGCTAATGAGCACAAGGTTTCTTTTCGGGATGATGAAAATATTCTAAAATTAGATTATGGTGATGGTTACATACTCTGTATGAACTTTATGGAATATAAATTATATCTCAATAAAGCTGTTTATAAACAAAAAAAATTTACATCACAGAATTTAAGCTACAAGATACCAAAGAGAAAGCTAAACATCAATCAAGTACTTTCAGTTGTATGTACAATAGCTGTATAACATTAAGCAGAATTAGAAGACAATTGTTATTGCCTTCATTTGGACATCAAGTAAATTTTAAGTAGATGTGTATGGGTGCCAAGTTGACAAGAGGTGGACTTGTGACAGTTATTTTTAGTGTATCAAATTGACTGGACCACAGGGTGCCCAGGCATTTGTTAAACATTATTCTGGATGTGTCTGTGACATATTCTGGTGATTCTGGATGAGATTAACATATGAATCAGTGGAATAAATAAAGCAGATTGCCCTCCCTGATATTGGCGGACCTCATCCAATCAGCTAAAGGCTTGAATATAGCAAAAAGGCTATGTAATTCAATTTGACTGGAATGTATTATTAAACAGACATACAAGCTCAGGAAGCACAGAGTCCTAAAGATGACAAATCCAAAGAGGCCAACACTAAGACACACCATAATTAAAATGCCAAAGGTTAAAGAGAAAGAAAGAATCTTAAAAGCAGCAAGAGAAAAGTAGTTAGTTGCCTACAAGGGAGCTCCCACAAGACTATCACCTGATATCTCAACAGAAACTTTGCAGACCAGAAGGGATTGGCAAAAAAAATAAAAATGAGGAAAAGCAAGGACCTACAACCAAGATTACTCTACCCAGCAAAGTCATCATTTAGAATTGAAGGACAAATAAAGAGCTTCCTAGACAAGAAAAAGCTAAAAGAGTTCATCACTACCAAACCAGTATTGCAATGAATGTTAGAGGGACTTCTTTAAGACAAAATAAATTTTTAAAAATTCAAAAATATGAAATAAATGACAATAACTAAGTATCTATCAACAATTACTTTAAATGTAAGTGGATTAAATGCTCCAATCAGAAGATACGGTGCTTGAATTGGTAAGAAAATAAGACCCTTACATATGCTGCCTACAAGAGACTCACTTCAGATCAAAAGACACACACAGACTGAAAGTAAAGGGATGGAAGAGAGATCCAACATGGCGGAGTAGGTAAACAATATACCTGCATTCTTCTGTGAACATATTAAAATTACAACTAAATTATAGACCAATCAACCAAGAGAACCATCTGAAGTCTAGTTGAACAGAAGTCCTATAACTAAAAATACAAAGAAGAAGCCACATTGAGACTGGTAAGAGGAGCAGACACGCAGAATGGACCCCACACCTGCGTGTGGTGGTTGAGAATCAGGAGGGATAGCTTAGCCGCCATGGTTCCCACCAGAGGAGAGAGGGACCCAAGCCCCTCACACCAGGCTCTACAGTCCAGAGTATTGGTGCCAAAAAGAAGAGCCTCCTCAACATCTGGCTGTGAAAAACAATGGGGATTCTGACCATCTGGGTGGGTCAGAACGCTGCATGAACACCAGACATCCTCTTAAATGGCCCATGCACAGACTCACTTGTTTGGAGGCACTCACCTGGGTTCCAGCAGAGGGATGGTGACTCAGGGAACCTTGGAGATATGGGGTGTGGTGGAGACAGACTGAGGTGTGTGGCTTTGGAGGTAGGACTGGAGGAGAACCGGCATTTTCCCAGTGTGGGATCCACCTACCATGCAGCCAGCAGGTGGGCGCCATCTTTTCTGTGTTGAGCCCGCCCCCATATGGCAAAATCTGAATCAGATTGGCCTGGTGAGCTCCACAGCTTCACCCTGCTGATTCACTGGGACCTCACCCCACCCATTTCTCCCACCAGTGGAGGCATTTTCTGTGAGCAGCCAGCTCCACCCGCATTGCACTCTTTCTTGGAAAACTATTGGAACTATGTTCATTGCAGCACTGTTTACAATGGCCAAGATGTGGAGGCAGCCTGGGTGTTCATTGATGGATGAATGGATAAAGAGGAGGTGATATACATATATACAACGGAATATTGGTCAGCCATGGAAGGGAATGGTTTCTTGCCATCTGCAGCAGCATGGATGGACCTGGAGAGTGTTGTGCTGAGTGGAGTGTGTCAGCCAGAGAAAGACAGATGCAATGTGATTTCACTTATATGTGGAATCTAAAGAACAAAAGAAACAAACAAAACAAAAACAAACTCATAGATACAGTGAACATTTTGATGGTTGCCAGATGAGAGAGAAATTGAGAGGGTAAGTGAGAAAGGGGAAGGAATTAAAAAGTACAAATTGGTTGTTACAAAGTTGTCATGGGGATGTAGGGTACAGCATAAGGAATATAGTCAATAATATTGTAATACCTATGTATAGTGTCATATGGGTACTACATTTATTAGGGTAATAGATGGGAGGGGACTGGGGCAGGGTGAAAAAGGTGAAGAAGTACAAATTGGTAATTACAAAATAGTCAGGGGGGGTAAAGTAAAGCATAGGAAATATAGTCAATAATATGGTAATAGCTATGTATAGTGCCATGTGGGTATTAAGACTAGTCAGGGGTACCATTTTTTAAATTATATAAATGTCTAACCACTATGCTGTACACCTGAAATTAATATAAAATAATATTGAATGTCAACTGTAGTTGAAAAATTTAAAAAGGAGGGAAAAGATTAAAGGGAAATAAGAGATTAAAATTTCCAGGTATAAAACAAATAAGTCATGGAGATATAATGTACAGCATAGGGAATATAGTCAATAATATTGTGATAGTGTGGTGTCATGTCAGATGGTTGCTGGAATTATCATGGTTACCACTTCTTTAGGTATATAAATGTTCAATAACTGTGGTATATACACCTGAAAATTAATATAATGTATGTTAGCTATTTTAATACAAATCTCAAAAACATATACTATAGCAATAGGAAATTGAGGTTCAGTAAGGCCCACAGATCAGGAGACAGACAATAACCCAACCATTGAAAGAATGGTTTGTTATATTCACAGATCTCCAGAAGAGTTGGCATACCATGCCACACCACGGGGGAGGGGGCAGACAGGGAAGCACTGGGTTCTGTCAGTAGGCAGAGGAAGAGGAGGAAATCCTGGGCAAGAGCCTTTGTTGTGGTTTCCAAGGAAAGAATGGGTGAGGCGGGGTAGGCAGGATTAAGATTGGCTAGTTTGAATAATTTCAGGGATCTGGGGCTTAGGGGCTGTCCCTAGATGCCTGGTACTTGGCCCTAGGGTGATGATGACAGGTGGCTGGAGTGTGAGGGTCTGATTAGGAAGACAGAAGAGGTAAGCTCTGGACTGTGTGGTTTGCATTTGAAAGATGCACTCACAGGTGAGTTGTTTAGTAACCCGAGGAGAGGAAGTCCCTCCAGAGTCAGCAAAGCCCCAGATGTCAAAGCATCAGAATACAACTGAAAATAAAACACATGGTTGATACAATCCCCTTAACGGGGGAGCGGGGGCGGGATTTTATTTAGTTTTGTATCCCTGGCACCCACTACAATATTCCATACATAATAAGGAAAAACTCAGTATCTGTTGAATGATCAGGTAAATATATCTTCTTTTTGCTGGTAAATATATCTTCTTTTTGTTTCACTTTGCTGGAGTTGGACAACTCTAACACATCCTTGTGCATCAACTCAGTGGTCCCTTTCTTAGGGAGGCCCTCTTCTGCTTCCTCAGACTAGGTTAGGTCCCCCTGTGGTGGACACTGCAATGCATCACCCCAGTCCTCTTCAGTGGAGGAAGGCTGATAGCAGACAACCTTCAGAAACTGCCTTGGGGAGATCGCAAAAAACAAGTTAATAAGCCAATGATTCTTTTAAAAATTAACGATACTATTAAAACCAAAAATGAAAAGTGAAGAAGAGTGGTTATTTCTTTTGTGGTAAAGCTACTTTATATCATAATTAGTGTCCTTTCAATTTCATGACACAGAAATCCAGTTCAAACTTGCTTAAGAAAAAAAGGGAATTTATTGGTAATATGAAAATTATCTTTGGGCATGGCTGGATCTAAGGTGTCAAATGATGTCATCAGAATTCTCTCCATCTTCATTTGACTCTCACATCTATTTCTCTCTATGTATGATCTCATCTTCTATTAATATTTTTAAAACTGAAAATAGCCTCTCTGTGATTGGGGACAATGGCCTCAAGCAGCTCCAGCTTACCTTGTACAGGTAACCCCCATATAACACGGCACTTCTATAATACCGTTTCGCTCTAACCGGTTCAAGAATTGGGGGGAACCGGCATACAACATGGCATCCTAGAACACAGTTTCACTCTAACATGGTTTGAGAATTAGAGAAATCCCCAAACAACACGGAGCGTAATAAGAGCTTTTAAGAGCAAAATATATCTCATTTGAAATTTTTCATTCGAGCGTGGATGTCTTATCAGATTTGACTGCAGAATTTTAAAATTTATTAGAATTTTAAATCCATTTTGTTCGTGAAGTATTAAGTTCAGAGGATGAAGATATCTTGTCAAAAAGAAAACGCCCTCAGTTAATAGTGCTTAGTAGTAATGATGAAGAAAACATTATTTTTTAAGAAAACATTATTTGATGCATATTAATATGTTATACTTTTGGTGAAAATTGCTTAATAAAGATATTTCTCTTAATTGTAAAAATATAATAGTATGTGTGTGTTTTTTTAACTTTTGGAATCTAAGCCCCTTTTTTTTACTAGTTCTTTGTTTCGTATAACACGGATTAGCATAACACGGCATTTTTAGGGACCTAACAACTGTGTTATGCGATGGTTACTTGTACTTACAGCTTCTGATCCAGTAAAGAGAGACAAATTTTTTTTTCCCTGGAATCTCTATAAAATTTCAGAGAGGAAACTGATGGACCTTATAAGAACCAGGATTCAGTATGGAGATAGAAACCACACTAGTTATTTAAACAGAGAAAAATTAACATAAAAAATTTTTAACTAGAACAGAAGATAGTTTAAATTAAAGTTAACCCTCTTTTAAAAAACATGTTATTAAACGAAACAAAACAAAAAAGGGACACTAATGAGTACAGAAATAGCAGGTACAAAACAGCAGCTACTAACTTGAAATTAAGGATGAGTCAACAATAAAGGACTAAGGACTGAAGGAGACGCTCCCCCGTGAGAAGGACATCCAGGCCTTTTTGAAACTGGTACGGCTTGCACAGGAACCAGAAGCCTGCTAGTGGTAAATGAACTTGCCATAAGGTGCCAGTCAAGACCAGTCCGTAGAAACAGCTTGCCATTGTGGGAGGGTGTGGACAGACTGCAACAGGTCTATAGCAGAAGCTAACTGTTGCCAGAGGGTGTGGGTAGCTGGTGATGGGAGAGCATGGCCTGAGGGCACAGCTGAAATCTCCTAGTGCAGCTGCAAAATTCCTGCCCTAAGTAATAGTAATAATGGAGAACCAGAACCTGGAAGGGAAGTGTCTTCCTGCTGCTATTGCCACATGGAGTCATGACATTGCCCTCTAATGATAAAGTTTAATATTCCACGAGCAAGCAAAGGAGAAATGTTTACAGGGCCCAGCTCCAAGATCATAAAGCAAAGCATAAAAAGGTGAATTTGGAGCTGAGAGAGAATAGGTTAGGCACCATCCTGCTTGAATCACATGCACAGCTCTGAACCAATCACTGCAACTGGGGAAGGAGGACTCTCATTGGCTAAGACTGGGCCAGGGTCATGTGTTCATGCCCATGCTGTGATCAAGCAAAGGGCAGGGGGAGCAGCCATACCACTACACCTGGAACAGCTTCTCCATAGAAAAGATAGATTCTTTTACTAGAAGGAAAGAGTACGAGGCAAAGAAAAATAACAGAGCCTTTGTATGTTTATATTGACCTTAAAATGTCTGGTTCCATTGCGGGTTTTAGTATAGAAAAGAAAAAAATAAGGCCCTCTTTGAAGACAAATAACTGCATCTTCTTTCATTTAAGGGACGTTTATTAAGCACCTACGGTACTATGAAAGGAGCTCATCCTTCCTAGTCCTGAACAACAAGCATCTTCATGGACACAGGCAGAAGTGAAAGGTCTAAAAATGAAGAGGCAATTGGGAAAAAGATTGAGAGAAGAATATAGTACTTCTATTTTACAGATTAAAATGTCCTAAGAAATATGTCTACGACTTGGTAGCAAAGTTTTAAACTACTACTCATGGTCAAATTGGAACCAAGAAGTTGGGCCCACAATCAAATCCAGCTCCAGTACAGCGTGACACTGGGCAAGTAACTGGTGACCAGTACCAAAGTTTACTCATATGTAACATTTAAAGAACAATACCTGCCTCACAGAAATGTTGGGAAGACGAAATAAGCTAACATCTGTAAAGCTCTTAAAACACCTGGCTCATAGTAAGCACTACATGACTATTAGAATTTATTATCTGGTTATTATTAGCTGGATATCAAGTTATGTAATTTTTCTCTTTATTAACTAATTTGAAATCCTCTCATCTCCAAAATAAGAAAAACACTTGTTTGAAAACAACTCTGGAGCTGCTATAGATATTTTAACATGCACACAAGAGGCCATTCTACAAAAATAATTTTATTTTCACTACCTTATGACATTGAAATAGCCTTTTTTAGGAACATAAGTCACATAGTCCATGGCATCAAATAGAAAAAAAAATAAACAAATTTGTTCTTGGTGTTGTTCTGTAGTGTACAGAAGACAATACAAACCTGGTCTTTACAACCTGCCTGTTTGTAAAATTGTATGAAAAGACAAAGTCTTCCTTGAAAATGGATTTGTGTATGTATTTTGTCAAAAGAGTGTTTTTTCATGGGGTACTTTTAGAATATTTTTCTTTTTCACTTTAAAAAAGAAAACTGCTTCTGTAAATTCAATGTTTTAAAATGATACTAGAACATTCTGAGCAAGAAATGTATTCCATCTCTGGCTGAGTCAGAGAAACCCTTTCTTAATGAGGACTCTGGCACTGACTGTGAACCATGGAAACCATCCTATTGTGACACATTCTGCAATATTAGTGATAAATTGAAGTCTGAGATATCAAGTATCTCAGTAAGTCCTCGTCGGTGAATGCTACAGTATCAGGGAGGAGCAGGTCACAATAAGAAACTGCTTTTCTTTTCCTTTCAGGGATAGGGCTGTATTCTCTACTAACTCTTATAACAGCCAGAGTTAAGAAACTATCGGGAGTATCCATAACCAGAAAAAAACAAATGGACACATGAGAAAACACCTCACAAAGTACATCTACTTGGAACTTACCCTAAATCTTCAAAGTGTGTGCACATACACACATATATACACACACACACACTGTCTTAGTCCGTTCGGGCTGCTATATCAGAATACCATAGACCGGATGGCTTAAACAATAAACACGTATTTCTCACAGTTCTGGAGGCTGGGAAGTCCAAGGTCAAGGCCCCAGCAGACTCAGTGTCTGGTGAGAACTTGCTTCCTGGTTCTTTCACTGTGTCCTCACATGGTGGAAGAAACAAGGGAGCTTTCTGGGTTCTCTTTTGTGAAGGGAACTAATTCCAGTCATGAGGGCTTCATGTTCCTGACCTAATCACCTGTCAAAAGCACCACATCCTAACGACATCACATTGGAGGTTAGAATTTCAACAAATGAATTTGGGGAGACACAAATATGTATTCAGTTTGTGTACATATTCTCTCTCACACAAACACACACACACACACACACACACACACACACACACACACACACACACAAATGTTCCTAAACTAGAATTACCAAGGAAGTACTTTGATTAAAGAACAAAAGTTTCTTGAATTAACTATATGATACAGTAGTAGAATTTATGTGTATAATAGATTAAATATTTTGATACCAGTATTGTCCTGATTCCTACAAATTAAAGTTTAAGAAATACAACATATAACTGGCCTTTTCAACCTGTTATGTAATTACACATAAAATAGTATGAAGTTCAGGACTCCATTAATGAAAAACATTTAGTTACAATAATATTTTATTACTAAAGACATATTACCAAAGGTAGAAATAATAAATGTGGGACAGAGATTCATTACCATCTTTGTTGAGGTTTAAGGTGAGTTACCATGTTTCTACAGAATACTGTTTCCTTGTAGGGAAAATGGGAGCAATCGTATATCTACTTCTTAGCTTTATTGAAAGATTAAATTACACAATGTAAATTTCAAAGGCCAACAACAAAGCCTGGCATTGATAAGTGCTGCTAAATAGTATTTTCCCTCTTCTCCTGGAGGCCACTCCAGGATGCAGTGAAGTGAGGGAATACACCACAGCCTTTTTCTTAAGCAAACGGGCTATGGAATGTGGGTCTGAAAGAAGACACAGAAGTTAGGGCCCAGACTCTACCACTACCTATTACCTCTACCAGTGTGTACCATTACCTACTCAAGAGCCTACAGAGCAGCCTTGAGCAGAGTAGAACTTTGCTTCAACAAAGTCCCAACTAAGCCAGTTCTGTTTCCAGAGAACCAATTAACTGCCTTAGCCCAGAGCTCTGTGTAAACCTACCATTCCTATAAATTTGTGAATACACAAAAGGGAGAATCATACGTATACATTATTATCCTGTTACTTATAGACAGGTAGGACACTTACTCCAGATTTCTTTAAGCAAATAAATAACCCTGTGGTTGTAAGAGAATGTAAAATTTTTAAAGACTAGGTTGGGGAGTGATTAAAGCAAGATGCCAAAATTGAAAATTAAAAGAAAAAAAGTTCCTTAATCTCTGGAAAAAAATTAGAGTAAAATAGATCTGGACTATTGATAGACTTAGAAATTATAGGCCACTCCTCTGGTTGTGGGTCTTTTAGAATCCAGGATTCAGTACTTCAGTTAATACAAAGGTTATCTATGAGTCTTATATGCAAGGAGGTCTTTTCTTCTGAGTAATTTCCCTCCCTGTATACGGGCTGGGCTATGTCTACATAGACACATGCTTCATTACTTTACCCAGGATGGTGGACTAGCTGGGCCTCAACAGTAAAACAGTAGCTATTAAAAAATCCTTCCCCATAGAAAATACGTTTGGGGTTGTTGGAGTTTTAAAAATAAGTGTTTCTAGAAAACTGCCATTTTTTGATGGTTTCCTCCTCATCTCCATTGACAATTCTATAACAACTCAGAAAATAAATGTACAGACGAGAATAATCTTTGGCTATGAGGAAAGAATGTTTTAATAGCTCTATTAAATATTGTAACGAATGCTTTTTTGAATCTATTTGTTGTTTTTCTTTAACCCCCTTGGTTGATGTTAGCTTTCAAAGGTTTAATACTGTATTTCTCTCTATTAACAAACAAAGAAATTAGGGTCTCTAAAGATTTACCTTATTTTCACTTTTAATGAGTTGTCATCTGCACTTCTATTAAGATTGAATCCTTTGATTCGTTATTGCTTAGATAATATTTCTTTATACTAAAGAGCCCATAGTTTTTATTTCTCTATTACATATTCATTATAAAATTAAGCCATATGGGAAAATGTATATATTTTGAATATTAATTATGTAATATGTATATTTATAATATAACATTATGTTTTATACTTATATAATGTTTTTATAGATTGTTCTTATAGAACTAGTTAGAACTTTAAGGAAGACATTTATTACCATGTTACATGACTTTTCCCCTATAACTGTCTATCAAATCGATACTATAAGAATATTCAAACCAATTGGCAAATCATTTCTGAACACACTTAGTTGATAGCAGACATTTTATTTTGGAACTAAAAGGTCACTATTTCAGTCCCTGAGCCTCTAATTTCAATGCTACTTAAGACCATACTGGAACATGTAGCCACTCTTTTCTTAAGAACTTCCAGAGAAAGATGCAGTATTTCCTCCAGAAGTGCATTTGAGATTCTCACAAATAAAGTCCATGAATTCATGGCAACAAAAGCAGATGAATATTGATACGTTAATGATTGGTAAGACTAACAATTGTCCACTCTGGCTGTGAGGATATATAACTGGAATATCAGCTACACACACAAAATGAGTCATTAGGAGACTTTTTGATTCACTTATTCAGTTAGTAAATATTTATGAATAAATTGAATGAATAAATGAAGCAAAAATGCCTGTGATGTACAAGGCACTGCACATCACTTGTCCTGGATGCATGGCAGGCTAGAAAAACATGGTTCCTGCCCTCATGAAACAAACAGTCTAGCAGAGGAGAAAAACAAAGGATCACATAAATATCTAATTAAATTTCATTGCCAATATTACTGATGAGTTGCTCTGATTGTCATATCAGTCTTTTTTCTTCTCCATCTGAAGACTAAAACTTCCAGGAAATAATTTTTCACGTGTAATAGTTAAAAATCATCTCTCTTCTGGAAATCTACCTCCTGTGATATGAGCCCATTTTCTCATTCCCTAGGTGGAAATAAAAAGTAGTTGTGTCTTATTGACTCCACCTTTCACCTTTCACATCCAATTAGGTGCCATGGATTATTGATTTTATCATCCAAATATATCTTATATTCACACATACCCCCTTTTCCTCCCCATTTCCATATCCAAAAGCATAGTATTAGTTCTCTGGTCCTCTTATCCAAATCATTTTAATAGACTCCCAGAATCACAAACAGAATAGGAGAGTATTACAGTGGGAAAACACCCTGGAGATCATTCTTCAGATGAGGAAACTGAGACTCAGAAAGGCAAATGTATCCCCCAAGACCTGGCAATTCAGCCTAGTCAGACTTGCCTGTGATGTTTCTTTAGAGCAGCCATGAACGACACTGCTGATTGACTGCTTACAGTCACTCCCATCGCCTTCTGACTTGTTAGAAAATCCCCCTTCCCACCATAGGTGCCAAACATGATATATACTTGCTTTCCTAGGGATGACCACGTGACCCAGTGATGGCTACCAGGGTGCAAAGAGAAGTCTGTTGGTTGGTTTCTGAGGAACATTTTGCTTCTAACAAAAAGAAAAATTAAGTAGGAGCAACCCCCCAGACCACACTTTCTTCCTGTCTTTGGAGCTGAACAATAGCAGCCTGAAGACAGAAAGCCAACATCTGAGGATGGAGAATCAAAAGAATGGAAAGCACTTGGGACCCTCATCTGTAAGCCCTGAGCTAACACCTGGGATCACCTACTTGCAGAACTCTTCTTATGAGAGATTGTTTAAAGGCTTTTCTGTTTACAAGTTTATGTCACATGTCTGTTATGTGCAGCTGAGTGCACCTTGAATGGACTAGTGCTTTGTTTATTTCTTTACTTTCCATCTACCCCACTAAGCTCCACAACAGCAACTAATTGGTCTACTGTTTTTTTGTGGGGGTTTTTTCATTTGCCATATTCCCAGGTCCTAGGATAGAGTCTGGCACAGGGTCAGCCCTTGAAATATATTTGTTAAATAGATGAATGCCCCCAAATCTTCATTGGCTCTCTTCTTGTATAGAATAAAGTCCAAAGGATTAATCTGACATTCAAGGGGCTTCATGATCTGGTCCCACTTTATCTTTCCAACTTTATCTTTCACCTTCACATATGCTACAACTTAGGAAAACGGGACTATTTCCCGTCCTCCCAGACACTCCCTGTGCTTTAAGGGTGCAGGGCTCTGGCTCCCAATGTTCCTTCAACAGAACATGCGCTCTTCCTCCACCTCAATACTTTTTCAAGCTCCAGCTCTTCTCCCATAGACCTTTCTCTGATACTCTTTCCAGGTGCAGATATCCTTTCTATGTTCTCTTTTGTGCTATTTATCACTTTTAAACATTTATGACAGTTATTTGTGAATTGATCTCTGGTAGATGATAAGCTCTTCTTGAGGATAGGAAAGTCACTCTCCCGAGAAACAAATATAGTGCTTTACCTCGAAATTTTTCTTTGTGAGTAGAGGAATAAATAACATGAAAGTGAGCCCATTTTAAAAATAATTTCGACCCAGGAATTGCTGCTGAGTCTCACGGAAGCACGGGTCTGAATGAATCGCAGGAGGGGAAGAAAGGAGGGAAAGAGACTTGTTGGAAGTGACAGGAGCAAGCACGGTTGCTTTTTCTCTTGCCGATGATAGCAAAGTTCTTAATGGAAGATGATCCCAATCAATAGAGCCAGACAGCTGGTTTATATAATGGCATCAAGCATATATAGTGGTCTTCCTCTGCAGAGTGATGTGAAAGGGGGAAAAGGCTGCTAGCCTAGAATAACCAGGGAACTCCACAAGTATATCTGCTGGTGTTCATCAATATGTTCCCCATCAAGAAACCACAGGAGAGCTCCAGCGAGCAGCCTGCCTGAGCCTGGATGCCGAAGAGTGGCGGTGGGGCCAGTGCGGCTGCTGTCTTTTGGCTGCTGCGGCGGCCGCGGCCCCTGAGCAGATACCGCAGCGAGGGGTCTGACCGTGCGGAGCGCTCTGGGAGCTGGGGCTGGCTGAGAACGAGAAGTTAAGTGAGTGAGGGCTGGGAGGTGAGCCCCACTCCTCAAGGAGCTGCACAACAAAGCAAGCAATTAGGCAGCAAAAGGAGAGAAAAGGTGAGCTTGAGCCAAGACATCGGGCCAAGTGGAACTGGAGGAAATGTCATCGTTGGTAAAAGAGGACTTGGAGAAGAAACTGTTTACGCCTCTCTCACAGAATCTGTACGAGTTTATCGAAATAGAGTTCTCGGTCCAGGACAGGTATTACCTCTGTGTGTCAGGTAATCTGTTCTTTCTATTATCATTTCGAAACGTAAATAATCCCCAAATGCTTGAGTGCTAGAGGAGCATTTTTTTTTTTTTTGCATTTACTTTCCTGTACAATAACAGCACATGTATCTTCTCGTGAAAGCATGTAACTATGCCAAGTTTAAGAATTTGGATTCTACAGAAATTTGTTTTTTAAGTGCTAAAATCTAAGACAGTAAAAAGTATGGTGTTGAGAACATTTTGGCTAATTGTTTAGAAATGAAACTGGGTGTGTACTTTTCCTGATTTGATTATTTTGTCTGCGATTTTTAATTCACTTGCATGGCATGCAGTTTTACAGTGGAAAACCTCGTTTTTAAAAAGTCAACAGAGAGCTCTCTTTATATTTTTAAGTACATTGGAGAATCCAGTTCTACAGCCCCATTTCCAACTAATCTGGAAAACTAGGCTTTTCCCTTTGCACGCTAGGAAAGTAAAATAAAAAGACCTTAAATTTTCTTCTGAGGACTTATTTGGAATAGGGAAATGACCTTTTAAAAATTATTTCTCCTGTACAAAGTATGTTCACAGAAATACTTTAATAGTAGAAATGACTTCATGAAGATGGAATTTGAAGATTAAGGAAATGTACTCTAAACTATGTAACTAAAATAAAGATTTTTCCCTCATGTTTTAAAATTCATGAAAATTATCCAAAAATAGAAGTAGGCTTTTGCACTCAATTATGACTTGCCTAACCTGTAATTTTTGTGTTGACTTTAGACAAAAATGCTTGTACCATTATTGAATTTAATATACAGCATTCCTTTTCTGCCAATCCATGCCTTTTAATATTTTTAGGGACTTAGGAGAAAAAAAACTTAGACACTCTTAGTGTTCATGTGGACTTTTCTTTATAAGGTACACACCTCAGCATTTTCAGAAAACAACTTGTTATAATTCCCTTCCTGGTTATTGGCTTAGAAGGACTTTGTAAAGGTGTCAAGAGGAAGTACTGTAAGAGAAGTAAAACATCTTTAAAGACAGTGCTAAGAATTTTTTAAAATTCTATTATTCCTAATAGATGTAATATTTACTCAATAATAAAAACAGTGCTATATGCTAACACTTTACCTAGCATATTTTGCTACATAAATGCGAAGTGTGGGGACTTGGCATTTTGGCAAGGTAAAAAGCTTAACCAACCCAGGCAACAGGAAAGAATTCAAAGTATGGGAAAAAGTCAAATGAAGCAATTTTAGAAACCGCATTGTATCCTAACCATCAAATCTTAAAGTACTTTGACAATATATTAGAGAAGATGCTTATTCTAACATTAATTAATATTTGATAATTTTTATACCTATGGTGATCCAACTTTATAAAGTTAATTACTCATCATGTAGCATTAGCATACAAGTATTTTTAAAGAAAAATTCTTAAAAATAAAATAACCACAAATATATGTACATATATCCAATTTACCAAATATATCTTAATACCTCCCTTCAACTATGTAATGAAATAAACTTGTTCTAGCTAGGAGAAAAAAGTCTCCTAGAATTAAATTTTTGGAAATAGATGTGATTTTCCCCCCAGTATCCTTGAGTTCTGAGAAAAACACTGTGGCTGGGGGTCACCTGCTATCTTTTCTCATAAATGACATGAATCCTTTTAACTAGGATTGGAAGGTTTCAAGGGGTTGCATTATTAACGTGGTGAAAGCTACCTCTTTAAGGTTCCATTTTCTCTTCTGGAAAATGACCAAGTAGAGTAGGTATCACTTTCATTAGTAAAATTCAATGATTCTGTCATGTAAGAAGCAAGGAAAAACAAGGTCCTCTCAGATGTGAGGAAGAGAAGACAATATTGTAATATTCCAGATAAAAGTTAACATTAAAAGTCATGATTTCACTAACTTTTCACAACTCTTCCTATATCACATCAATTTGATCAACATCAACATCTCTTCATGACCATTTCAAATACATTAAGACAAGAATAGTACTTTAAGGTAAAAATCAATGTGAGTCTTGACAATCCTAAACCTTTGACCAAGCTTTACTCAGAAAATTTCCACTGATAAGAATCAAACAGGTCCTATCACAATTGTTGAGGGAAGTAACTCCAAATTCTGAACATGCATCATCCTCAGGGAGCAGTGAGATGCAGTTATGCTTTCCTTTTATGTCCTACAATCCAGCACTTCTTAATTTTTAAGAATCACAGGTTTAGAGTAGTCAAATTTTATCATGTATTTTCAAATTAAAGAAGACATGTTTTAAATAAATTAAACTTCCTATTTATCTAATCAAAGTCTGTCATTTGCCAGGGTGTCACAACCAGATGATTGTGATTTACTGTTATTTTGATACATGACCTGGTTAGTGTCAAAAAATCAGATGTCATAAACTCGATCACCCTCTCTGGTTTGCTAGGATTTATGGTGGGGATTTCCTGCACCTTCGTGTCCCCCCACCTCAGGGCTTATATGGTCATTTCTTCTCGGGATTAGATTCCCCCAGCCTAGAACATCATTATCTCTGGCAGTTAAAAGCAGCATCATCTTATGAGGGAGGAAGGAGTTCTATTTATTATGTGTGGGAAACCTGACAGGGAAAAGTCACTTGTGCAATGATGAGAATGCGAATGAATTCAAGAAATTCTGAAGGACATGAAATGGCATATAAAGCATTAACCATAATTAAATGAGAAGTAGCAGGGCATGGTGGAATGGTCCTTGGAAGGCTTGGAATCAGACAGATCTGGTGTGAAACCCGACTGTTTTGCCCACCTGCCTGCTGTGAAATTTGGGGCAAAATAATTAACCTTAATGGCCTCAGTGTTGACATATCTGGAAGGGAAATAATAACACCTGCATTGCACACAGTGATCTCCTGTTAAGTCCCAACTAGGAAAAAACAAACAAACATGATAACTTTTATTCCAACTAAGTAAAATAAAATATAGGGTTATATTTTTTAATTATACAGAAAAAATATATTATCTGTGAAAACATGCTGAAATATATGTATAAATAGTATATACTATAGATAAATATATATACTAAAAATAAAATATACAGTAAACATATGTAAGTATGTATATTTAATATATAATATATTTAATATATAACAAAATTATATATTAAATTTTATATTTTATAAATAATTATATACATATTCAGATACAGGTTATTTTAAAGTATTCTTATATATTTAGAAAAACTTTCTATTCATAGGTATTAATTTGAAAATAATTGGCATTTGCTAGAATTATGAAAATAGTGTGCGTAATTTCTCCACATAATTTGATGCCAGAACAGAACTACTTCTCTGCGAAACTGAGAATCTAACAATTTTGCCAAATCATTTACAATGAGAGTATTAAATAAGTTAAGAAAAAAAAGAACCAAAACACTAGAGACTGGGTAGCTTATAAACAACAGACATTTATTTGTCACAGTTCTGGAGCTGGGGAACTCCAAGATCATGGCAGTGGCAGATTCCACGTCTGGTGAGGTCCCACTTCCTCATAGACTGCTGTCTTCTATCTGTAACGTTGCATGGCAGAAGGGGCGAGGGATCGCTGTGGGGTCTAATTTTATAAGGGTACTAATGCCATCTATGAGGGCCCTGCCCTCATGACCTAATCACCTCACACATACCCCACCTCCCAATACTGTCACCTTGGAGGTTAGGATTTGAATTTTAGGGGGTACACAAACATTCAATCTATGGTACCCAGGATAACCTGAAAATTAATTTTATAAAAATATATCCAGAAAAAATGTTATATGAAAACTACTTTTTGATGAAATCAATAATAGCATTCTCAATGACCAAAAGACATCATCAATACATTGAAACATTTTACTGAAGCCTCTTGTCTTAGATAACTCATGGTAATTTTTCTCTATTATTTACTTTCAATGTTGAAAACACTTATATAACACTGGGGTTGTAAAAGACCAGTTGTTTGGTTATTTAACTAATAACTAAATTATTAGTGTAGCTTCCTCACCAGCTACTGTTTTTCCTCTATTCTGCCTAATTATTTTTGTTCAATTGGCCAATACTTTTTCCATTTAGCCTCAAGAATAATAGTGACCATTTTACCATGGTATAGAGGCAATTATTAATGACAATGTTTATTTTGAAATTAAAAGTGAAAATGGTTGGCATGATTTAAGATTCTGAATATGCTAACTAAAAATACAAAAACTAGAGCAGGTTCATTCTGAAATTTCCTGGGTCTACAGATATACTCACTAAATAATGGTTGCACAATCACCTCTGATATTACTGAAACCAACTCTGGCATTTTGATGATATAAACACATTTCTGTTTTAAGACAGTGTGATACATTTCCACTTTGTCACTTCATTAATGTTGAATAGAGCCATTTAATTTTGGCAAGTAGCACAGCTCAAGGGTGGAAATTAGGAATTGGGTCCACCAGCCTGAGTAGACTTCTTCGACTCTTGGCTAAAGACAATTCCTAGAACCTCCTTGGCTCCATAAGAGGCTATTTGGGCAAATTAAGGAGTGCTGCATCACTGTAATAAAAGGTTAACTTTTAAAGCATGCTTTTTAATTTTCTTAGTTTGGTGTTAGTGGGACAGTGACCACCAGTGTAAGAAAACTTGATAACTGGTAGATCCTACCTTCTTAACCCTCCCCACAACCCATCCTTTACAGAACTGTCCCCAAAAAAGCTTTCTAAAATTTAATGCTCAGCCTATCTATTCACTTAAAATCCTTTAGTGACAAGCCTCCCCGCAAACTACCCCCCACACATAGCTTCACAATAACCTTTGAACTCCTTTGCCTAGCATTCTAGACCCTTCAGGACTTAGCTCCTACCTAGCCTCCTTCCTACCACCTATTCACTCTCACACACCAAATACCTGTAAGGACTCAGTAGTGTCTAGGATTTCATGTTTTTGTACACATGCTGTTCCAGAACTCCCTTTACCCCTTTCTTCATTCTGCTAACTCCCACTGCCCTTTACAACCCAGATGACCTCCTTCAAGAAGCTGACCCCGACCCCAAGTTGCATGAAGATGTCCCTTCTCCATGTTCCTAATCACCCTGTCCATGCTAATTCACAGCACGGTGATCAAGTGTTTTCTTTCTGAAGCCCCCATTCCCTGTCATCTCTGTGAGAGTAGGAAGGATGTCTTAGGGAAATTTACTTTTTTTTCAGTGCTCAGCACAGGTCTTTCTATAAAGGGGCACTCAAATATTTATCAAACTAATGAAATGAATCAGTGGGTCTATAGTCAATTAGCTGGTTATCAGATCATGTAGATGAGGCAGTGGAATTTGCTTCAAATTATATTTTCCTACAATACCCAGTTATTTTTCCCCATCCCCCTCCTCCCTTACCCGCTGGGAAGCGAGTGAGACAGCTAGCTAAAACAAGAATATCGTCGTTTGATTCTGAGGTAGAGCCTTTTTCTGGACAGCCAGAACTGCCTCTTTTTGTCCACAAATGGGCTGTTTTTAGGGCTAGAGAAGTGTACATGGGAAGAAATCCACCAACTTTTGCACACAATTTCAGGACTCAGCCTTTTTTTTTTTTTGACCCCCTGGTTAAAAATCTTATGCTCTAGGGGTGGCCGGTTAGCTCAATTGGTTAGACTGTGGTACTAATAGCACCAAGGTTGCTGGTTCAATCCCTGAATGGTCCACCGTGAGCTGTGTCCTCCTTAAAAAAAAAAAAAAAAAATCTTATGCTCTAGGTCCCCTCCAGAGCAAGGTCCTCAATCATACTCCCTTTGTCCCCAAAATATGCAATCCTTCTTCTTCTAATCTCTTGGAATATGTGATTTAAAACATAGCTTTTAGTCTCTTCCTGTTTGTTTTTTAATCCTATCTAACCCAGAAACTGTCAGACAGTATTATGCACTCAATATTAGTTAGTGCATGAAGGAGCCCTCTGCAAGCTGCATCTGCCTTCATCATTCTAGAAAAACTGCCCTCAGGGAAGAAATCAATGATCTTCCCCAAGACAGATTCAGTGCCAGGAATGAATTCTGGCTTTACCCAACCAAGTGCCCTCACAGGATTGTCTCCAAATCTTTGACATTTTCTGTCCTGTTGATTTCCATCGCATTGCACTGGTAGGCTTGTCTCTTTTCTGATGGCCCCTTCTCAGACCTCTCTGCTGGTACCTTTTTCTTCTCCACTCTGCCTCACCTCTTTCTCCTGTTCCTTTCCCTATCAACCTCGCCTCGCAAACCTGTCCACACAGAAAAATCCCAAGTCCATATCTCCATTCCTACACTATAAACTTCCATCTCCTTCTCTTCTGAGATTGATCATTCTTCCACCCAACCAGCTTGCCCTCTCTATTCTTTCCTGTTTTGAATCCATCTAGTGTTACTTCCATCCAGTGTTGGCAGTGTCTCATTTGAATCTTACTTGGATTTGCCACTTCTATTTTCGTAGCCCATATACCATGCCTAGACTATGACAACAGTCTCTTAAAACAAACAAAATGAAACACTTTAACAATTGCTATAAACCAGGCACTTCCTAAGTCATTTATATACTTCATCTTTAATCTTTACACCCTATGAGTTTGTATCACTCTGATGTCCACTTTATAACATGAGAGAACTGAGATTTAACCTCTCTAGAGATTTAGTCGTTTACTTGGACAACACTGTAAGAAGTGAAGTCATGATTTGAATCCAGAATATCTAATGCCAGCGCCCACTGAGTCACACTGCCCCTTCCGGGGATCTTCTGCTCCTCTTTCTTTCCTTTTTCAATGTATCCTGTGCATCACAGCTTCCAAAAAATTCTCCTTTAACAAGACACCACTGTGTTAGCCTCCTGCTCAAAGAGGAAGGAAACCTATTGACTATGTATTACTGTATGAACTTTCACTAAACACCTGACATGTTACCCTCTTCTTAAATTTGTCAACCCTCTCAGACTCTCTTCTGTAGGGGACAGAACTCAGCTCCATCATCAAATTTCAGCTCAACTGGTTGCCATAATTTCATTCAGTATCACCTGCACTTTCAGAGGAGAATTACTCCTTTCACTAGCCCCAATTCTGGAGTTCTCACTGTCCAAGCCAGCCAGCAGCCCCTCCTATCAGAGTGGGGATTCAAACATCACAAGTCTACAGTGGGTTTTGTCACTTTTCAAATCCAGAGTCTTTCAAAACATTTTCACAACCCTCGCAACCTAGGGAATCTTATTGCCCCCCCCCATGTCCTAACACCAACCAGTCTATACAGTTCACTTTCTCCAAATCTACCTGATGCAGTTTAGCTTCTATTTTCCATTCATTTCTTCATGCTGTCCTTTACCTAGAAATGTCTTCAGTACCATCCCTGCCTTTCCAAAACGAACTAATTTTAAAGCTCTATCTCAAATTATATTTCTTTCATAATTTCTTCCTCAACTATTCCAATCCTCTCTCTTCCCAGAACCGTTAAACATATAGTCTGTTCTACATCGCTTATCTATCACTATGATTATACTGCAATATTATGCTTTATATCTTCTTAACTAGGAGGGCATGCCAAAATAGTACTTCCCAGAACCAAAAGAGAGTCTTCCCCAAAGACAGACAAATTCCAATTTCACTTTTGGAAGAAAGACCAGCTTACAACTCTCTAAGTGACATCATCCATTTTGAAAGTTTAAGATATTCAATTCCGATAATCATATATATGTATATAAATATACATATGTATGTATATATATGTATATGTATATAGTCACAGGATGTGGAGTACATATAAGGAATAGAGTCAGTGGAACTGTACCAGCTATATACAGTGTCAGAGGGGTAGTAGACTGGGGGAGGGGGTGACCACTTTGTGAGGGGTATAAATGTCTATTACATTGTGTTGTCCACCTGAAACTAATAATAATAATAATAATAATAAAAAGATATTCAATTCCGATTGTTATCTGTACATAATATACCTAGATACCTTTTTACTATATATTTTATGTAACTCATGTGTGTTAGCTTTGCCTCCTCAACAAAATCATAGCTTTCCAGAGGACAGGGCTCATGTCTCATACTTGCACCTCTGTGGCATCTATAATGCTTCTAGCAGGCCAATAGCCGACACTCAGTAAATACTCCTTTATAATCCAAACTCACTGAAAATGTTCAATTCAGGGGTTCTAACATCAAATGTTGATTCTTCCACTGTGTTCATATGAGACAAAAAACAATGATTTTATGGCCAGGAAATTATTTCCTAATTCTGTTCACATAAAATAATCAATGATTTCTCCATACCTCTCAAAGTATAGTACTAAAACTTTTTGTCTCGGTGGCACACGTTGACTACTAGAATTTTGGCAACACAGTGGAAAGGATTAAAAATCTCAATCAAAGCAGCTGTAGGTCAACAGTAGCTGTGATACAAGCACTTCTCCATCAAAAATCTCACCGTGTACCCAGTAGTATTTGCATGGTCAGTCTTTAATACTGTGTTGCTGTGAGCAGAACTGTTTACTTCCCTGACCTCACTTTCTTATATCATCATAAATTAAAATTCCAACTTGTTCTGGCAAACACTTTAACACTGATTATGCTAACTCTAAGTCCCTTGTTTTCTGCCCTGAGTTGAACCCCATTCCCCACCATAAGGCTCATAACTGAAAGCACATAGCTCTATGTTCTACCTGACAGACATTATTGTGGCAGCATGTAACCACAATTGTAGCAAAAATAAAGTTAACACATGGAGCAAATTTGGGGACAAATTCATGAAAGTTCAGATAACATCAGGGTTCATAAATGCGGTGCAGGTTTAATGTAGTTTCAAGCTCATTATAAGAAAAAGAGATACATAAATACTGAAAAGTATGATGATGAATAATTTATTATCTCTGAGTTTATGTAAACTAAGTGTTTTTCTGTCCTGCAGTGACCAAAAATGAAGAAGTAAAAATAATTATGGTGAAACATTACAGAATAGGTTTAGATGAAAAATATGAAGTAACAAAAAAGTGGTCTTTGAATGATCTACAGATGATTGATGGAAAAGAAGCAGATACCGTAAGTGTTATGCTTTTTAAGGGAGATGTGGGATCGATATACGGGAGATCTTCATGTTCAATATCCTACTTCATATATTCTTGGCATGTAATTAACTGCTAAGATGACATATTGTTCTTAAGTGGTACGGTTTAATCTACTGGGATGGTCCACTGGGTTTTTTTGTTCTTGTTTTATTTTTATGAGTTTAAATTTGAATTTTGTCTATTAGATTTAAAAGCATCTTTCCCAAGGGCTTCTTAACAGGTTAAACACAATCTCCCAGTCAATCCTGAAACTTTAAATATAAAAGGCTTCCACCACGACTCTCTCTCCACCCCAATTTCTGCCATAAATTTTGGGGATGCCTTCCCTCATCTTCAAATTGTATTGTCAGTTAGTCATTTGATCTTCCAGAAGGACCAATAACTCTTGGAAATCCTACAACCTTACATCTGAAGGGGTGGGGGGAGGGTGTATACACCAATCTCTGCACTTGACCACGTGACAAGTAGTTTTCCTAGTCTCTCCTTGAACTCTTCTGCTGATGGAGAACTCATTACCACATGATGAAGTCCATTCCATTTCTGAATTGCCATACTTTAGTTTTGTACTTTCTACTTATGTTTAACCAAAACCTGCTTCACTATAACATCTACCCATCTCCTTTTGCCATTTGGATCAATCCAGAACAAATCCAATCCTCTTTCACATAGCAGCCTTTCCAATACTTGAGAATGGTTATAATATCCCTTCAAGTTATCTGTGTTCTAGATTAAATGTACCCATTTTGTTCTGTAACCTTCCTGTGGAGATCATGTAAGATAATATGACAAAACAATACAAACTCTAAGAGGAGGTAGCATTGGTGTTATTTTCTTCCCATGACATTGCTTCAATACCCTTCACTACATCATTTTCTCTCCTCTGGAATGCTTCCGTTTTTCCAGAAATAAATACAATGTTTTAGAATTAGTCTGACTGGTTTGTATTTCCTTTGATCAACGGATACCTTAGGTCTTTAGTGCATGAATTGCCATTTAACCAGATCTGCCATACCCCCTACTTACATGGAATAAAATCTAAAAAAGGGCCCTGGTGATCTGCTTTCTTTATCCCTGGTCATTCCCCATTAAATTGTATATATCCACAATGCTTAACTACCGACTCTTGAGGCCTAGAATGCTCAATCACTTTTATATGTTACCCCATTCCTAGATTCCCCATTGGGTAAAGTCTTACTCATGTTTCCCTCCCTGAAACTCCCATTGAATTGTAGATATAAATGTGTTATAGCCATAATCCTACAAACTGCATTTGTAGACTTTTTCTGTCTCTTCTCTGGATGGGAAGATTCTAAAACGCTGACACCTTGGCTTTTTATCTGTTATCATAGCCTTCTGCCTGATAGATATTAGGCACTCAATAAATATTTGTGTTATTGTTGGATGAATTAGAGCTTAAGCTCATTTATTCTTAATCCTACTAAATGCATGTTTTTAGTCTGGCTTTTTCTTCCCATCTATCAAATCTTCTGATACCATGTTTCCCCAAAAACAAGACCTAGCCAGACAATCAGCTTCAATACGGTTTTTTGGAGCAAAAATTAATATAAGACCTGGCATTATATTACATTATATTATATAAAACCTGGTCTTATATTATAGTAAAATTGGACCGGGTCTTATATTAAGTTTTGCTTCAAACGACGCGTTAGAGCTGATTGTCCGGCTCGGTCTTATTTTCAGGGAAACATGGTTCTTTGATTGTTTTAATATTCACTGAAGTATGATGCAGATTTAATGATCACAACATTTAGGACTTCATTCAAGTCAATAATAAAAATGATGAAGCTGGCCGGGCTAAGTGGGTACCTCTAGGTAATTGATAGGTGACCATTATTACTACTATTACTACTATTAGCAGTACTGCTACCTGCTACCATCTCACACTTTGTAAACTCTTATCAGGTGCCAGGAACAACACAAAGCTCTATATAATTTCACATAATCATCACAAAACCCCATGACTTAGATTCTGTTATTATTTCTGATTTACAGATGAGGAAAATCAGATTTAGAGATTAATTGACTTGCCCAAGGTCATATAGCTATTAAATGGTGGAGTTACACTTTACCCAGGAATCTATTAATTTGCCTTCTTTGGACTGCTTGTTTAGCATTCTACAAATTCATATACATTCATTCATTGAGAATTTATGCTATATCAGGCTGTGCTAGGCTCTGAGGATACGATGAAGAATTAGACACACATAAGCACTTAGTTCTGCCTTAGTTAATTAATTATCTAGTCTGAATACCTAAATTTTATCCTTAAGATCTTTATTGAAATCAATATATGCAGTCTGCTATAATCCTGACTTATCACCTAGGAATTTTATGTTTAAATTTTGGTGTGTTTGACATGACTTCTTGGTAAAACCATGCTGGTTCATTGCTTTCTTTCCTAAGTACTCCTATAGCATTTTTCTGAAAATACATTCTACATAAATGTTCAACACTTAGGAAATAGTTAAATATATTATTGCATATCAATATGCTGTAATATTACACAGCCATTAGAAATCATGTTTCCAAAAGAATACCTTGGAACACAATTGTTCACCATTTAATAAGTTTTCAAAAAGTTAGGCTAATATGAAATTTTTCTATAGTATTCTCATTTTGCATATTTAGTATATCATATTATTAAAAACTGAAATCTGAACCTTAAATTTTAATATAAAAACACATATAGCTATGCATGTGTGTATATATGTATATGAAACAAACCAGTATTTTAACAATGATTATTTGTGTGATAAGATTACAAAATTTTTAATTATTATTTTCTCCTTTATACTTTTATGTACTTGCCAAAATTTCTATACTGCATTAAATTTTATAGTAAATCAATATTAAGTTCACTAATCTGTACTTTCAGGAATTAACCATTCGCACCTCTTTTTTTAACCATTTTTCTTTTTTTCTCAAGTCCTCAAACATTACTGATGCCATAATTATTTCCACAAATTTGGTCAGTGTCTGTGTATGCAATCATCAAGACTGTCAATTTAGATTCATTGATAGCAGACAGCAGTGCTCTGTTTTCTCCTCGCCTTTCTGGTCTTTAATTTCATAACAACAATGTTGATTATTCTCTTTTTTATTTGAAGATCATTATCTTTGGTAGTGAACTAGATACAAAACAGAAGTTGAATATTTCTATTTTTCTCATTATTTTAGGACCTAAGAAAACTTATACCATCCAAAGAGTAGTTCTTTTAAAGATTTTTGTTCTATAGATGAAGTAAAAATATTCCAGTTATTCTGGGATTTTCCATTTCCCTCTCTTGGAATTGCATCATAAAGAGTCAGCATTTATTATATTTTTTCAATAGCAATGACACAATTTTAAATAGAGCAATTTAGAGCCAGGAAGTTGTCAGTTTTAAAATGGAATGGAATTGAAATTGAAGTCAATGTATAAAGCAGAAATCAAGCTGAGTGGAGATTTCGAGACTGACATGAGGTAACGGGAGAGAAGATGACAGCAAACTGGGGTTGTGTGGACTGAGACCTTAGTTCTTGTCCTGGTTCTGCCAATAACTACTTGTGTGACGTGGACTTCACCACTCTGGAAACTATTATCCCAGCTACAAACAAGAGATTACTGAATAATCTGTGAGATCCCCTTTTAGCTCTAGGAGTCTATCAAGAAAGAAAGAGACGGGGAGGGGAAGAAGGTGGGAGACAGGGAGGGAGGGAGAGAAGGATCTTATTTTTAAATTTTGGTGTGTTTGGCACCAAAGAGAAAAGAGAAAACTTTTCTCCCCTCTAGAAGTCTGTAAGTGAGTTTATTCTCTTCTTCCATCCCTACCCATCCTCCCAAATTCATGACCCTAGGAAGGAAGGAACAGAGAGAGAGAGAGAGAGAGAGAGAGAGAGAGAGAGAGAGAGAGATTTCTATTCTATGTGCATGCCTGCTCGGGCTTCAATTATTAGGCTAAAGAAACAAAAATAATCCTAAGTATCTCAAAAACATAAGATATTTTCTATATGATAAGGAGAAAATGTTTCATTGAGGAAACTATATAAGGAGTGTGATTAGTATTTGGTGATGGAATGGGTATGATTTCCTTTTATTGAGATTCTCTGCAGAAATGTCTTTCAAGTGCAATTATGACAGCTTTTGTGACATGTGACTAGAGGAACCCTGCGCTTGAAATCACATCACCCTTGTACATTTTTGTTTGTTTTTTAATTTGTTAATGGTATAAAACAAGTTGGTATTAACACCAGTATCACAGTCTTTGGAGGCAGATTTTGAAAAGGGTACTATCATTTATTAAGCTTCGTACTGTACAGTTTATATGATCAATTTCATGTAATCTTCATAGCAACCCTATCTAAAAAGAGGAGAAAAGTGAGAATCAGTCACACAAGGTTACATCAGAGATTCAAAATGTTTGATTTTTTTTCCTCCAAACTTCTCCACTAGAAGTGTAACAAGAGCCTACAGGTTGTCTAACTTCAAAACTCATCTTCTTTTTCCTGCCGCCTATAAGAATTTTCCTATTTAAAAAAAAATGCAAATGCCTAAGTAGTTTGTAAATAATGTTCAGACACTACATGGTAATAAATTATTCATATTCTTATTTGGTTTCTCTCTGCCTCCTTGTCATTTAGGGCACTGTTTGCCTCCACTTCTCTTTTTATAGGAATACTTCAGAGCAGTTCAACACACACTTGTTGAAAACTTAGTAGCTGCCAAGGATAAGCACTAGGAATGCAAAAATAAATAATTCAAACCCTCTGCCCTCAAGGAGAGTTAGGAGTTAGGCAGAGAATGAATGTGAAAGCATTTTGTAAACTGAAAAGCACTTTATAAATGCAAGGTATTGTTGTATTAGTAATAATAGCAAGTATTGTTTTTTTGACATACAGGACTTAGATCACTTGATGTTTGATTTTTTTCCTCCAAACTTCTCCACTAGAAGTGTAACAAGAGCCTACAGGCAGTCCTTAGCAATTTTTCAGTTTCAGTCAAATGATTTAATGATCCTTGAGATGAACTTCTAAATCAGCAAGTTGGTGGTCTGTGGTATGCCAAATCTAACTAGCCATCCAATATTTGCCTCTTCTACCTTTGGAATTGCACAAGGAACCAACCATCTAGTAGAGAAAAGGAAAAACCTTTTCTCCCCTCCATAAATTTGTAAGTGGGTTTATTCTCGTCTTCCATCCTTACCCATCCTCTCAAATTCACTACCCTGGGAAGAGTTGATAACGACACATTCTGAGACATGTTTTATTTGTGTAATTGAAAAATAACAGGTTCTTCAAAAATAATCATTCTTGTTGTTCTTTTTAGAAGCAATATGTTTGAAGCAGGTAGCTTTGGAAAGCTCATTTGTAGATTTTAGAAATATGTTTGGTACTCTTTAATCAATAAGCATATACAAAAGAATATGAGAGAATCCAGGATATCTAGTTACTGTCCTGACTACAAATGAAATCATGTCTCTCTTTCTTTTCTAGGACAATCCATTTTTCGATCTGCACTTCAAGAAAGTGTACCGTTTGGAAGCATATAGTTGTGCTTCTAAATATTCCTTTGCTCGAACCGTAAATAAGCTGAACCATGCATATCTTAAGAAGGACTTACAGATCGTGAACTTTGATTCTACTTATATTAATGACGACTCCATTTGGTCCTCCAACAACAAGGATTGCTTGGTTCTTATGAGAATATGCTTTTATGCTTTCAATCTAGTGTGCCTATCCCTGTGTCCCCTGCCACTCTGAAAATGTATATCATATTCCTTCATCAGTATTCTATGAAAGCAGTTCCCTAAGTAAATATTTTTAGTCATGACTTTGTTTTTTCCCCTTCATCAGTGACTGTTATTTATATGAAAACAAAGTGATGCTTTGTGAATTGCAGTGCAATGTGTTTTAATGCAATCATTCAACATTTGGGACTTTTGCCTTATGTGTTCCTTGGTAACTTTGGAAGGAGTCAGATAATTTTGACTGAATGAGTATTCTACTAAAGAGTATCAGGAAGTATCTTAACAGGCGTAATATATGGAAAGACATCCCATATCCATGGATAGGAAGACTTTATATTGTCAAGGGGTCATCCCCAAAGCTCATCCACAGATTCAATACAATCCCCATCAAAATTCCAATGGCTTTCTCTCTTTTTATCTTTTTTTGCAGAAATGGAAAAGCAATCTTTAAATTTATATGGAATTGCAAAGGGCTCTGAATAGCCAAACAATCTTATAAAAGAAATACAAAGTTGAAGGACTCACACCTCCAATTGAAAAACTTACTACAAATTTACAATAATCAAAGGAGTGTGGTACTGGCATAAGGATAGACATATAGACCAATGGAATAGAATTGAGAGCTCAGACATAAACCTATCATCTATGACTGGCTGGTTTTTGACAAGGGTGCTAAGCTCACTCAAAGGGAAAAGAATAATATCTTCAACAAATGGTTCTGTTACAACTAGATATCTACACACAAAAGAATGAAACTGGATGCCAATCTTACTTGTACACCATATACAAAAATCAGCTAAAATGGATTAAAGACTTGAATGTAAGATCTGAAACTATAAAACTCCTAGAAGACAACGGGTAAGTTTTCAGGACCTTGGATCTGGCAATGGATTCTATGATGTGTAAAGCATGAGCAACAAGAGAAAAAATAGATACATTGAATTTCTTAAAAATTACTTTTGCATCAAAGGATATTATCAAGAAAGTGAAAAGCAACCTACAGAATGGAGAAAACATTTGCAAATACTATACCAGAATACACATATAAAGAACTACAACTCAATAACAAAAAGACAAATAACCCAGTTAAAAATGAACAAGGGACTTGAATAGACATTTATCCAAAGAAGATATACAATGAACACAAGAAAAGGTTCTCTACATTTTTAGTCATTAGGGAAATGCAAACTAAAACCACAATAAAATATCACTTCACACCTACTGGGATAACAATTGTTAGCAAAGATGTGGAGAAATTGGAACCCTCATACCTTGCTTGTGAAAATGCATGATGGTATAACTACTGTGGAAAATAGTTGGCATTTCCTCAAAAATCTAAACACAGAATTACCAAATGACTAAGCAATTCCATATGTTGGAATGAATATACCCAAAAGGGTTGAACGCAGGGAATTGAATAGATGTTTATACACCAATGTTCACTGCAATATTATCCATAATAACCAAAAGATGGCAACAACTCAAGTGCCTATCAATAGATGAATAGGTAAACAAAATCTGGTATCTACATACAGTGGACTATTATTCTGTCATAAAAACACAAATTCCTGATACTTGCTGTAACATGGACAAACCCTGAAAATAAGCTACAACGTGGATGAACATTGAAAATATGTAAGTGAAATAAGCCAGACACAAAAGGGAAAATATTATATATTCAACTTACAGGAAATATCTAGAATAGGCAAATTCAGAGATAGGAAGTATATTAGATGTTACCAGGGGCTGGGAGGAGGGAGGAATGGGGAGTTATTGCTGAATGGTTACAGAGTTTCTGTTAGGGATGATGAAAAAGTTTTAGAAATAGATGGTGGTGATGATTGCACAACATTGTGAATGTAATTAATGCTGCTGAATTGTACACTTAAAAATGGTTTAAATGACAAATTTAATGTTATATATTTTATCATAATTTTTAAAAACCGCAATATGCTGAGAATCATTTACATGCACTTTACATGGGTCAATTGTATGGGATGCAAATTATATCCTCAATAAAGCTGTGAAAAAGAAAAAAATGACTTCCTGAGTCTAGTATTAGAAGAAAACATGGGTGAAGTTTTTGTAAAGTTAGAGTGGGGAAAACTCCTAGCTAGATTTCATTAATAACTCAAATCCAAAAACAATAAAGAAAAAAATGATTAACCATATAAATAGAAAAAGCCTTTGCATGAAAAAAACTATAAATAACCAATTGACAAATGATAAACGGGAAAAATATTGCAACTTATATAACAATATGCTAATATCCTTCACATATAGAGTGCTCCTAAAATTGAAGGGTCAAAAAGACCAACAACACAATTTGCTTTAGCAAAAGATGTGAACAGATATTTCATAAAAAAAGAATTGCAAATGACACAAACATATGAAAAAAGTGTTCAACCTTACCCATAATAAGAGAAATTTAAATTAAATCTACAGTGTGCTCCTGTTTATCATGTGTCAAATTGGCAAAAATCTAAAACTTTGATAATATCCCATTGGAAATGGGAAAACAGTTCCTCTCATTCATTGCTGCTGGAAACACAAAAGGGGTACAAATCCCTCCGGAGAGGAATTTGACAATATCTAGCAAAATTACATATACATACATCTACACTTTGACCCAGCAATTTAATTTTGTTTCTAGGACTCTTGCCCAAAGATACTATAGCAAAGATACAGAATGACATATGCACAAGTCATGTGACATTGTTTATAAGAGCAAAATATTTCAAATAGCCCAAATATTCATCACTAGAAGATGAACTGATTAAACTAAGTTACAAATACACAATAGAGTACCACGTAGCAGTACAAAGTAGAAAATAGTGAAGGCTTCAGGTGTGCCCTGATTGGAGGCTGCTGGCATGAGGAGCTGTATGTGGGCTAACTAAAAGCGGACATCCTACGTGATTCATTAAAGGTGAATATTTCACTTTCTCCAGTTGGTCCTAAGTTTGAAGTGGGGTCAATTTTAGGGAAGCTCTATGTTATTAATCAAATCCTGGCCCATTTCTACAGGAGTTATTTGACTTCTTAGACTGGTTATAACACATAGTAGGTTGGCTTCCACAGCTGGTTGCTACAGTTTGGGCATCAGAGTTCTATTTTTATATGTAGCCTGGTCATTGTCTGTTTGTGTATTAAGAAGTATGTTGATTATTGTGGTTACATGACTGTATACACTTGTCAAAATCCCAAACTTAAAATCATATTCAGAATTTAGTCATTAGTACTATCAGATTGGTAGTGTTATTTTAAGACTGTAATAGGAATATGAGTATTTGTAAGGTAAATATATGCTATGTTAATGTCATTAGAAACCAAGATTTTAAGCTCAAGAGAGAGACTAAACAAGTATAAAATCAAAGAAATTATAACCCCGTAATAGTAAATTAAACTGGAAATATTAATATAAACTCTTTTAAAACATAAGCATGCATTTTCCAGATTTGTCCACTGAGACCTTGAAGCAAAGACATTGTGATCAATGAGCATCTTAGCATGTACTGTGATCTATAAATCCCATTTCCACTTGAAAAAAATGAAGACTGCTTAAAGAAATTACTGATTCTAGGTTTGAGGCAGAAAATGTACGAGATGAATATGGGACATCTTGATGTACCAGGAGGAAAGGAAACTATCAAAGTTGATTAGAGTCAGTCAAAGGACACCAACTTGAATAGCTCCCACTGGAGCCAACTTGAAATAGCTCCAAAGAAGCCAACTTGAAATAACTCCCACTGGCCTAAGATGGGACAATTTGAGCATTATAAAGAAAATGACTATAGTAGAATAAAACACAGAAAATGTATGTAAGTCCATGAATTTAATAATATTAAAAAAAGCTCATTTGTCATCATTGGAACATCTGAAAATTGATAAAGGAAAGACCCATGCCTTTGTATTTTGCCTTTCCTGTAGGAACTGTGTTTCAGGTAATAGACAATAAGAAGAAGTTTTAAAAAGAATTCCAAGTAATGAATGCAGTAGGAATGACAGAATTAGAAAATTACCATTTTGTAACCTCTAATGATATAATGGATGATATAACTTCACAGTGGCAGACATCTTATAGACAGCTCCTTAACCAGGAGATCTAGGTTAATATCACCAGTGGTAATGGGACATATCAATATTAGGTGCCTCCTGGTATGACGCACTGAGAAAGGCACATCACCTTTGTACTATTTTTCCTCCAAATCCATAACCTTAGTCTAATCATGAGAAAATGTCAGACAAATCCAAATCAAGGGACGCTGTACAAGTTACCACTCTTCAAACATAACAAATGAAAATGTACCCTATTGAATAGGAGAAAATACTTGCAAATCATATATCTGATAAGGGGCTAATATCCAAAATATAGGGAGAACTTTTGCAATTCAATAGCAAAAAAAAAGTCAAATTTAAAAAATGGGCAGAAAACCTAAACAGACATATTTCTAAAGAAGACATATAGATGGCCAACAGGTGTTCAAAAAGATGCTCAATATCATTAATCATCACAGAAATGCAAATTAAAATCACAATGAGATATTACTTCACACCTGTAGAATGGTTATTATCAAAATGACAAGAGATAACAAGTGTTGGTGAGGATGTGGAGAAAAGGGAACCGTTAGGCACTGTTGGTAGTAATGTAAATTGGTGCAGCCACTGTGGAAAACATGGAGGTCCCTCAAAAAATTAAAAATGGAACTACCATATGATCTAGAAATTCCACTTCTGGGTATTTATCTGAAAAAAATGAAAACAGTAACTCAGAAAGATATATGCATCCTCATGTTCACTGCAGCATTATTTACAATAGCTAAGATATAACAACCTAAGTGTCCATCAGCAGACAAATAGATATAAACAATAGATTATTATTCAGCCATAAAAAAGAATGAAATCTTGCCATTTGCAACAACATGGGTAGATCTCAAGGGCATTATGCTAAGTGAAATAAGTCAAACAGAGAAAGACAAACACCATATGATTTCTTTTATATGTGGAATATAAAAAAATTTTTAAGCCAATCTCATAGATACAGAGAACAAATTAGTCGTTGCCAGATATTGAGTGGGGGAACATGGGGTTGGGGGAGGAGAATGGATGGGTGAAGAGAGTCAAAAGGTAAAAAGAAAAAAAATAATATAATAATAATGAAACAAAATAATAAAATAAAATAAGCTTTCTGAGCCAGGTAAAGGGAAGGGAAACAAAGGGAGGATATTTTGTATGATTTCCTGCCTTAATTGACTTTTTCAATTATCTGGCTAGAGATCCAGTCTTTTAGATAAAAGGATTTCTCTTGTACCTACCTCAAAGGGATATGGTGAGAATTAAGTGGGAAAATCTGGGCCAATGCTAGGAACAGAGTAAGCTCTCTTTAGAGTATATTAACAGTGAGACAAGCAATAGTAGCTCCAAGCAAGTGACCTCAGTAAGCACACAATAAATGTGAGTTCTTAAAATCAGTAGGTGTAATAGCAGTCTGGTTCTGTCACTAAGTAGTGGAACATCCACCAAATCATTAAAGAAAAAGTGTCAAAATCATGAATGACAAAGTAGGACTGAGTGTATTAGTTTGCTAGGGCTGCCATAGCCAAGTGTCACAAACGGGGTGGCTTAAACAACAGAAATGTATTGTCTCACAGTCCTGGAGACTAGATGTCCAAGACCAAGGTATCAGCAATATAGTTTCTTTCTGAGGGCTATGAGTGAAGGATGTGTTCCAGGAATTTCTCTGTGGCTTGTAGATAGCCATCTTCTCCTGGTTTCTTCACACCATCTTCCCTCTATGCATACATCTGGGTCCAGATTTCCTGTTTTTATGAGAAGAACAGTCATATTAGATTAGAGCCCATTCTAGTGACCTCATTTTAACTTGATGACCTCTGTAAAGACCCTGTCTCCAAATAGGGTCACATTCTGAGATGCTGTGGGTTAGGACTTAACCATATGAATTTAGGGAGAAGGGGGCACAATTCAACCCATAACACTGATGGAAGAGTGTTTGGAGGAGGCTTAAGGGGACATGACAACTAAATGCAATGTGGAATCACGGATTGGATCCTGGAACAGAAAAAGGATACTAGTAAAGGATACTAGTAGAAAAACTGGAGAAATCTGAATAAGGTCTGCAATTTAGTTAGTGATATTATAATAAGGTTGATTTCTTAGTTTTGATAATTGTACCATGATTATGTTTGATGTCAGCATTGTGGGAAGCTGGGCAAGGAGTGTGTGTACTATCTGTACTATCGTGGCAATTGTTCTGTAAGGCTCAAGATTTTCTCAAAATAAATTTTTTAAAGACCTATTTGAGTGGATTTCCATGCGGTAGCTAAAAGATAAAGCCCATCATATACAGACAACATCAAAATGTGTAAAATTGAGTTCGTTGCACCTCACTCCATGAAATCAAGTCGCCTAGATATTTACCGTGTTTCCCCGAAAATAAGACCAGGTCTTATATCAATTTTTGCTCCATTAGGGTGTATTTTCAGGGGATGTCTTATTTTTTCATGTACAACAATCTACATTTATTCAAATACAGTCATGCCATGTTCTTCTGGAACATCGTCATAACGTACGAAATGCATCCATCTGGCTGAGATCTTAACTGGGGCTTATTTTCAGAGTAGGTCTTATTTTGGGGGAAACACGGTAGTTGTTCTGCAAATGAAAATGCCCTGTAGTTGAGGACAAATAAAAACACCTGTTTGTCAAAGCAGGCAGTTCAAATGATGAGAGGCTAGAAAAAAATCTCATACTATGTCAAGTCTTGCATTGCCCTCTCCAACTAATAAAAAACCTATCCATACAGCGCGTGTGTTTGCTTCTCAGATAAAATGTTCAGATTGTGGTTAACAAAAGTGACCACTTCCTACATTGGAGTGATAGTATCTTATTCACCTTTGGAGTATACACAGGAGGCACTCAAGAGATGTGTTTTTATTTTCTCGACATGTAATACTTAAAAAGGAAATCTGACTCTCCAGGTACTTCCTGAAAACTGGATCACATTAGCAGTATTTTAATTTTCTCCTCTCTCCCCTTTGTCTTCAGTGTTCTTCCTCCCCCCATTCTTTTTGAGTTTAACTCCCCTGCAAGCCAAAATGTCTTTATTTCTCGATACTCTTTCTTTATAGGTTCTTTCTTTTACTGCTCTTTTACCTTGGCCACTGCAAGCAGTTTGAAATTCCTAAGGCCTAGCTGCCACGACTGCCAGCATCACCAATACGGGCATTCGGGTTGTACACCACAAAAGAGGACCACATCTAAAGGAAAATCCTTTCTATCACAGACATAAATTAATGCAGATGACAATTTACAGGAGCAATCCTCAGGCTCCCCAGTTGAGTTCTGGAGCAGTAGGGAAGAGCTCCCTCCCTCCCTCAGAAGCCTCCTCTATAATCATGGAGAGTACCTATAAACATTCTCACTCTAACAATTGTCTACACTCCCTCTTGAGTACATTCTGAGCATGTCAGCTGGCTATTCTCACAATAATATCATATAACAAACAACTATAAGTCTGAGCGGCTTAAAGATAACAAGTATTTAGCTCTTGTTCCTGCATCTTTAGGTTTATTGGGGGATGGCTGGTGGAGGCTGGGCCTGGCTGCACTGGGCAGGACGCTGCTGGACGGGGTCCAAGCTTCACGTTAAGTTCAGGTTAGCTTCACCTCTCTCCCTTCCTCCTTGGACCAACCACTGTCTGGAACTTTTTATTCTGATGATCAAAGACAGGAATACGAAGGGCAAGGCCAATTGGGCAAGCACATTTCAAACTTCTGCTCATATCATATCTACCAGCAACTCATTGGTCAAAGCAAGTGACAAGGCCAAATGCAAGGTCAAAGGGCAGGGAAGTATACTCCAGACACCACGAGGTCATATGAGGAATGTGATCGTATAATACGAATACGGAGGAACAATAGAGACATTATTGGTCTCTATTGTTCAATCTAACAAACTCCTCATGTTGCTTCTCTTGCTCACCTGCTTCTCTCAGAAGACTGAGCCCTCCTGATTTTATTTTCTCATCTAGATGGGGATTAGGAGGATGGCTAGTAGCAAGGAATGCATTCTGTCTCACAGGACTCTGAAAAGCTACCTTAGGGAGAGTTATTCAGATTATGCAATAACATACTACATTAAAAAAATAGAATAAAATGACATGCTTCGTTCAAATTTATACCAAGGCATTGTATGAACAAGAAAGTAGTAGCCCCACAGGGTGGACATTCCCAATGGTCATCAATTTTCATTCCAAGGTCCTTGAAGGCAAGGTGAAAGCTGGTTCACCTTTAGGTTCCTCATGGCACATACTAGACTGCCTGCCCCAACAGATATTTTATAAATATAAAGGTGAGATTTCATTGGGAAGACCAGATTTAGTTTTTGTAACAAGGCAACCTAAATTTTAAAGGTATTTCTTTGATTCAGTTGCCATACTTCCCATTTGCAAATGATACGCATTTATTTTGATCCTTAAGCAAGTAGTAAATAAGTGCAAGATCCTGCAACTCCATTGATGTGTTACCCTAGCAGGCTGGTTGTCGGAGAAACTTGAAAACTTTGCTGGTTGTCAGAGAAGCTTGAAAACTTTCAGTTCTTAGGTAAGTGGAGCCAAGTGTTGATACAAGAGGACTGTTGGACACTTTGGCCACTTGTTTTCCCAACCTCTGACAGCAGCTTATTCATGGTGTGGGAGCAGCCATTTTTCCCTACTTGGAGAAGTTTGAGCCAGGAAATTATAAATTAACATAATTATTTCCAAGATACTGTAGGGATGCTTAAAGCGACAAACATTTTTATCTCATGTATTTTTTTTAAATCATATAATGCTCTACCAAAAAATCCTACTAAAAGAAAGAACATTACTAAGAATAAAAGTGATTGCCAGGGGCTTGGGGAGGGGGAAATGGGGAGTTATTGTTTAATGGGTAAAGAGTTTCAGTTTTGCAAAATGAAAAGAGTTACGGAGATGAATGGTGGTGATGGTTGCACAACAAAATAAATGTGCTTTATACCACTGAACTGCACACTTAAAAACAGTGAAGATTGTGAATTTTATGTTACGTGTATTTTACAACAACAAAAAATGGGAAAAAAGAAATCATCATTGAAAACGTTAAAAAAATGAACAACCCATTGTACTTTCAAATTTCAAGATTTTAAACTTTACCCCACACTTAAACAAATAAGTAGGCAAACAAAAACCATAAGCGGTCCTGAAAATTAATACTGATATGAATATTAACCCAAGTAAAAATATTTGTAATTCTCCACCAGTTCAGTTATTGACAAGCCCCATTTACGTTTCACTTTTAAGAAAACAAAGACAATTTCATAGATATCCGTAGATTCCAGAAACACATCTTTTATTTCAGCCGTGCTGATGGAAATTTATTCCAGGTAATCTAATTTTTTATCGATGGGTAGTTCTAATATCAAGTTTTTGGACATTGCTCTAATATAACCATTCCAGGCTGAACAATTTACTGCAAAGCACTTTTACTGAATTTCTACTAATAATTGTGCTTTCCTAATTCATGGTCTAGTTATCTCTTTTTTGCTTACTTCCAAGACTGAATATTTTGCCTGAAAGATTGAAGATTCTGTGGAAAAATAGATAACCAGCTTATTACAGAAGTACCAGGTTTTGTTTACATTTCTAAGGGAACAACAGTCATGGTGACTCATTTCATGCCTCTCCTAGGAAGTCCTTCATCCTCAATGACCTACATTAACAGCAAAAATTAATCATCTACACTCCGTGTCATTAAATATTGATAACAACATCAACAGCCTTCTCTTTCTACAGTTTAAGTGCTGCTTACCAGAAAGTTACTTATGTTGACTGTTGTTTAAACACTGTTACTTAATATCTGTGAAAATATATCTTCCCACCAGCCATACAAATGGTAAATTTTATGCCATTTGTAATGGTAAATTTTAGCCATACAAATGGTAAATTTTAGCCATACAAATGGTAAAAAAACAAATAAATAAATTATAACTCTGGGATAAAGGAGAAATATAAGTTTAAAGCAGAGTATTCAACATGAAATCTGATTTTCAGCAAAAATTAATATGGTCAAACCTGTGTAGTTATTTATATTTATCTTTTTTTGTTTTTAAGAGGATAGCTTATTGAAAGCAAATGGTCAGAGCTCCCGAACAGGAGGGGGTCCTGAATGGAGGTGCCCCTATATTTATCTTGATTTGCTTACACTTCTAGGGTATAGGTCTAGGCTTGCTGGTGGCACTGCTACTGAATTCTGTAAGTGCAGAGAAAATCCTGTGTCTAGTGCTTGACAAAAGAGTACTAACAAAGCCACATTGAGAATCATTAACCTCTACTTCAAGCCAAAATATGTTCACTTTTGTTCATGGTGGCCAGTTCCCTGAAGAGATTCAGAATTAGGTGAAAGATGACTTCCGCACTTATGAGAGAATCTCTCCAAACGTTGATAGGGAGCTTAGCACTGTGCCTTTTATTTGAACAATAATATGACCCCACAATATGTACATTGAATAAGGCAGCTTCATTAAAAAAACGTTTGAGATGCAATGTGATTCTGCAAGCCAACTTTAACCTTTGCCTTCATTGTATTTGTACATCTTATTGTGTTGTTCTAATGTGCCTCTGTTATCGGTTAATATTTATTTTTAATATTTATTTAAGAGTGATGTAGATAATTACCATCCTAATTTAGTGCCTCTCTGACTTCCTTCTATAAAGTTGCAAAAAAATAAAACATATTATGTGGGGATATTTACATTTGTTTCTAATAAAACCTAAAACAAACACCAATTGCTTATGCACATAACAGAAGAAGCTCTTCTGTCATGCTGTCACTGCTAAGCCATTTATAGAGAAAGAATTTGGAAAATGGGTCACTGTGATTCTCACTGTTCTAAACAAACCACCAAACAAACAAAAAAAAAAACTTGATGTTCTTTGTTTTGATATTAATGGTCTGATAACATCTGAAAAGATTTTTCATGTCTTAGATAGGAATGTGCATAACCGAATTACAAGAAAACACTGCTAAAAAATAGAAAAAAGAAAAACAAACTAACTGACGTATTAAGTCCACAAAATTAGGAATAAAGAAAAAATAGAATTATATGAACCCATATGATTTCTTCAAACGTATTGTGGGGACAAAGCCCCAAAAAGCAGTTTCCAGGCTCTCGGCCTCACATAGAAAGGTGCTGGCTCTGGTAGTAAATGGCCATCAACTGTAATCAGATGGTCATCACCTGTGGCTAGTTGGCTGTCAGCTGTAACCCGTAAGCCATTGGCCACTAATATAACTGCCATGGCTACGCTAGCAGAGAGAATGGGGGCTAGCAAGAAGATGGTGGCTGGCAAGCGCAGACTGCTGTTAGGACGGTGGGTTGCAGATTATGTAGATCCTGCTTCCTGTTCCTCCAACCCAGCCGCCAGCGAGAATATAGTAGTATGACTCCCCTACCTATGTCTCCGTGGGTGTTCCTTTTGGCCTCACTATGTCCTGCGTTCTTATATGGGGAACGGGAGCTGAGACCCCGCAGGCCGCCCAGCACGACAAATGGCGCAGTGAGCAGGGTCCCCTGAGTGACACATATAAAGACCCCTTGACCTCATACTCAAATTGAAATCAGTCTTAAATTAAGGGAGAGTTTGACCAGGGTCAAAGCAGGCTGTGTGAAATCCCACTTCTGTGAGATCTATGGCGTTTTCTCACTAAACAAATCCACAAAGCCAGGTGCGCTACCCGTCCATTGGTGCTTCATCAGGCAGAGCCCTGGAGACAGTAGGACACTTCTTCCTTTCTCCTGGCTTTCAAGCTAAGAAAAATGGACTCCCTTTTTCCCTCAAGTTACCAAATGAGTGCGGTTACTCTGAGTGCTCTGCGATCATCAAGTCTCCACAACCTCCACACCTCTGCTTGATCGATATACAGTATTGAGTCATTTCTCTAAGGAAACATTAACATCAGTAATCCTGCCAATATTGTTAAATCATCAATATTCACCTCTCTTGGCCATTTAGAAGAGCTTTTCCCTTGGAGCTTATTAACAATGGAAAAAATATTTCATGCTATCCGAATAAGAGATTGCCTCATACATGATATATGCTAACATGTACAGCCTTCTGTCTATGAAAGGGAAACAGGACCTCAGGGCCTGAGTGACTATTATATGTTTTTGAAGGACATAAATCTATCTAGTTCACTCTTCTAAACTAAATTGCATGTAATAATAGCTACCATTGGAGTGCTTGCTATGTGCCAAGTGATGTGCCAAGGGCCTTATAAGAAACAGCAAATTACATGAGAGTCCCAAAAGATGGGGATTATTTTTAATTTTAAATATGAGGAAACTGGGGCTCAGAAGAGGTAAGTAACTTGTCAATGAACTTGTCAATGGAGAGGTAAGTAACTTGTCAATGAACATAATAAGAGCATTGGTATGAGTTCTAGGAACAGGGAATACACCAAAGAACAATTGGTTCAATTGGTCAATGAACCAATAAAGACCAGATTTAAACCCAGGTCTTGGTCACAGTGGCCATGTACTTTCCACTATTTTAAGTTGCGTCCCAAGTCTATATGTGCAGATGACTGTGGTAACATAAAGATATATTCATTGAAATACTACTATGTGTGCCTCCTATTTGTCCTTAGGCTAAACAATTAATTATTCTATGCCTCCATTTATTAGTTTTTAAAATGAGGATAATAAAGATTCCTGCCTTATAGGGTTGTTGTGATGACTAAATTAGTTAATATAAAGTGCTTAGAATAGTACATTGAACATAATAAGAGCACTGATATGAGTTCTAGGAACAGGGAATACACCAAAGAACAAAAAGACAAAAGTCCTTGCTCTCAAAAGTCTAGAGAAAGGGAAAGAGCAAATATACTAACCAACAAACAAATAACATATACATCAGGATGTAATGCCATAGTATGTCAAGATGTAATAAGAAGCATGAAGAAAGCAAAGCAAAAAAGAAAGATAAAGAATACTACTTTAAATAGGGCTATCATGGAAACCTCACTGAGGTAACATGTGGGTGAAGGCTTGAAAGGGATGCAGTTGTGAGCCATGCAGATATTTAATGAAAAATCATTCCAATCCAAGAATACTATGAAGGACTATATGCCACCAAACTCAATAAGTTACAAGAAATGGACAAGTTCTTAGAAACATACAGACTTCCTAGGCTGAACCATGAAGAATTGGAAAACCTAAATGGACCGATCACCAGTAACAAAATTGAATCAGTCATCCAAAACCTTCCCAAAAGCAAAACTCCGGGACCAGACGCCTTTACTAGAGAATTCTCCCAAACCTGCCAAGAGGATCTAATACCAATCCTGCTCAAACTCTTCAAAAAAATTGAAGAAGAGACAGTACTCCCTAACTCATTTATGAGACCAACATTACCCTGATACCAAAACCTGGTAAGGATAACACAAAAAAAGAAAACCACAGACCAATATCTCTGATGAATACAGATGCAAACATCCTAAACAAAATTCTAGCAAATCGAATGCAGCAATACATTAAAAAGATTATTCATCACGACCAAGAGGGGTTCATCTCAGGGGCACAAGGATGGTTCATCATACCCAAATCCATCAATGTGATACATCACATAAACAAAATAAAGGACAAAAATTGTATGATAATATCAATTGATGCAGAAAAAGCATTTGACAAGATACAACATCCAATTATGAATAAAACACTTAATAAAATAGGTATACAAGGAAAATACCTTCACATAATAAAGGCCATATATGACAAACCCTCAGCTAATCTCATAATTAACAGTGAAAACTGAAGCCCTTTGCTCTACGTTCAGGAACACGACAGGGCTGTCCCCTATCACCTCTGCTTTTCAACATAGTGTTGGAAGTCCTTGCCAGAGCAATCAGGCAAGAGAAAGAAATAAAAGGCATCCAAATTGGGAATGAAAAAGTTAAATTATCACTCTTTGCAGATGACATGATGCTATATATAGAAAACCCTAAAGACTCCACCAAAAAGCTATTAGAAACAATCAACGAATATAGTAAAGTTGCTGGCTACAAAATCAACATACAAAAGTGCATCGCATTCCTATATACTAACAATGAAATCTCAGAAAAAGAAATAGAAAAATCAATTCCTTTTGCAATTGCAGCAAAAAGAATAAAATACCTAGGAATAAACTCAACCAAGGATGTAAAAGACCTATATGCTGAAAACTACAGGACATTTTTAAAAGAAATTGAAGAAGACACAAAGAAATGGAAAGACATTCTGCGCTCATGGATTGGAAGAATCAACGTAGTTAAAATAGCCATATTACCCAAAGCAATATACAGATTTAATGCAATCCCCATCAAAATCCCAATGGCATTTTTTAAAGAACTAGAACAAAAAATCAGATTTGTTTGGAAATACAAAAGACCCCGAATAGCCAAAGCAATCTTAAGAAAAAAGAACAATGCTGGAGGTATCACACTGCCTGACTTTAGCTTGTACTACAGGGCTACAATAATCAAAACAGCATGGTATTGGCAGAAAAACAGACACATAGACCAATGGAAGAGAATTGAGAACCCAGAAATAAAACCACATAAATATGGACAGATAATTTTTGACAAAGGAGCAAAAAATATACACTGGAGAAAAGACAGCCTCTTCAATAAATGGTGCTTTGAGAATTGGATAGCCACGTGCAAAAGAACGAAACTGGACTGCTATCTGTGACCATGTACCAAAATTAATTCAAAATGGATCAAAGACTTAAGCATAAGACCTGAAACAATAAACTGTATAGAAGAAAACATAGGTACTAAGCTTATGGACCTTGGGTTCAAAGAGCATTTTATGAATTTAACTCCAAAGGCAAGGTAAGTAAAAGCTAAAATAAATGAATGGGACTATATGAAACTTAAAAGCTTCTGCACAGCAAAAGAAACCATCGACAAAATAAAGAGGCAACCAACTGAATGGGAGAAGATTTTTGCAAACAGTGCCTCCGATAAAGGGCTAATATCCAAAGTATACAAGGAACTCATGCAACTCAACAACAAAAAGCAAACAACCCAATTGAAAAATGGGCAGATGACCTGAAGAGACATTTCTCCAAAGAGGACATACAAATGGCTAATAGACATATGAAAAAATGCTCCACATCACTAATCATCAGAGCAAATAAAAACCACAATGAGATATCACCTCACCCCAGTCAGAGTGACTACCATCAACAAGACAAATAGTAACAAGTGTTGGAGAGGCTGTGGAGAAAAAGGAACCCTCATACACTCTTGGTGGGAATGCAGACTGGTGCAGCCGCTATGGAAGGCAGTGTGGAGGTTCCTCAAAAAATGAAGAATAGAATTACCATATGATACACTAATCCCTCTCCTGGGTATCTAGCCAAAAAATCTGAAAACATTTATCCATAAAGACATGTGTGCTCCAATGTTCATTGCAGCTTTGTTTACGGTGGCCAAGACATGGAACAACCAAAATGTCCTTCGATAGATGAATGGATAAAGAAGTTGTGGTTTATATACACAATGGAATACTATTCGGCGGTAAGAAAAGATGATATAAGACCATTTGTGACAACATGGATGGATCTTGAGAATATAATGCTAAGTGAAATAAGTCAGACAGAAAAAGCAGAGAACCCTATGATTTCACTGATATGTGGTATATGAAGCAAAAACAACACAAGAACAAGACAAACAAATGAGAAACAAAAACTCATAGTCACAGACAACAGTTTAGTGGTTACCAGAGGGTAAGGAGGGAGGAGGGTGGTAGATGAGGGTAAAGGGGATCAAATATATGGTGATGGAAGGAGAACTGACTCTGGATGGTGAACATACAATGGGATTTATAGATGATGTAACACAGAATTGTACACCTGAAATCTATGTAATTTTACTAACAATTATCACCCCAATAAACTTTTAAAAAATAAAATAAAATAAAATAAATCTCCAGCTCCCAGATCAGTCTCCAAGAGATAGAGGCCCCGCCCCTGCCTGTCCTTGACACGCCCTCTGGCCAGACCTTGCCCCGCCTCCCCACGCCTATCACCGACTCCACCGGGTAGACTTCCGGCGTGGAGGTCTGTCACGTGGCCGGATATGGGAAGTGGTGGCGGAGAGGTTACTTCCAGTTCACCGCTCCTTGGGGGACGCATCTTAGTATCCGTGGCCGCCCCCGCCGCATCTCGTCTCTGTCTTGGATCAGCCGCCTCTGGGTCGCGCCTTGCGGTAAGCCTTGGGCCGCGGCTGCCAGTAGTGCCGGCGGCGGACAGACGAGCGGACTGGCGGGCGCCATGGTCTGAGGAGGCTCCTCAGTTCCCCTAGAGGCTCCTCTCCCGGGATCTACCTGTCCCTCCGTTATCAACCGTCCCTTCCTTTCCCCGCCTGTCTGGGTAAGGCGCAAAGCCGGCTCGCAGCACCCGTCAGCTCTTTTGTCCTGGCGCTTGGGAGAACAGTCCCCACGCACCTCTCCGTGGATCCGCCCGCAGCAACCCTGTTTCCTTTGGGCGACACGGCCCTGATCCTTTGCTCTTCGGCGTGGGCCGGGAGAGGAGGGCGTGACAGCGCCTTCCCCTTTGTCCAAATCCACATTTCCTGCTAAGTGTCTGGCGTACGCGTCCCTGTGTCCGTGCACGGTTTTGTCTTCCGGGTGACAGGGCTCCACGCGTTGAGACGTCCTGAGGGCCCACGGGGCCCGACGCCCACAGGCTCTCCCAGGGACCGGCTCCTTGTCACGCAGTGTGAGGTCCAGCCGAGTGTCAGGAAGCAGGAACCCACGCAGAGTAAGCCGTGTGTGTCGGCCTCTGGCATGTGGTCAGACCTGGATTCCTAAATCTGGAGATGGGTTTGGGGGGATCTCCAGTGACGGCTTCATTGACTTAACAGAAAAGGACGCTAAAGCCTGTAGAGTTCATCACTGCACCCTTAAAATGTAAGTGCGATGGGGGTCCCTCAGGGACACGTGTGTCGTGTTCACCACTGTAACTTGGAGCAATGCCTCCCGCTTAGTCGGCATCAGTGTTCACTGACTGCACGGGGTCCTGTGGTGGCTCTCGTTACGCCCACCTCCCTCAGGAGGTGTGCCCGGCCGCCCTCTTCCCCCACCTACTCTACTTTTAAGCAAGGAGGGACTGTGTGGTAATTGTTGACCACTAGCAATCATTCATTTGACCAGTTTTTACTATTCAGTTGAGGTTAACCTCAAGAGGTGTTTGTTAGGTACCTACTAAGAAAACATAAAACTACGCCGGAGTGTCTCTCTCTCTGTCTCTCTCTGTCTCTCTCTTTCAAGAAAGTTCTTGAGATCCACAAACTTAGGATTTCAATCAGCAAGTGCTTGATGGGTTAGTTAATACAGGAAGTGCTGTAGCAGTTGAGAGCAGAGATCACTTTGCATGAAGATCTTTATTGCATCAACTTCGTATAAACCGTGACGTGTGATTTGGGTTTGGATGTGGGAAAGCACCTAGGCAAAGAGTTAAAGACCAGAATGAATGACAGGGTTTGGAGTGGGAGGTTTGTGTTTGGGAACTTGAGTGAAACATTGAGCATGTTGTGATGAAAGCTGTTTTAATGTCACTTGTTTGTTGAGGGACTTGGAGTCGTGGAAGCTTGCAAAGAGATAATCAGATACTGTAGTGTTAAATATAGTTGATGTGAACCTGGGTTAGTGTGTTGGCAGTGGGGACAGAATGGAAGGACAAATTATGTGTAGATGAGGCGAAATCAACAGAATGTGGTAGCAAATTTCATGTTGACAATGGAGGAGGAGAATATGCCAGATTTTGAACCTGGACATTTGTTTATAGATGTGAGAGTGGGAAAGGGGGACTCTTAGAGAAGCAGCAGTTATCATGTTATTTGGTACTGTCATTTTGGTTAATTTATTAAATGCCTGCTACGTCTTTGCCACACTAGATCTTTGCCAAGGTCTAGGATTACAAAGATAAGTAAGACATGGTCCTTGCCTACAAGGAGCTACTTTTCATACAACTAACTAGAAAATATCGTTTAAAAGTGGTATGTTAGCAGAGTAGAGAGGAAATGTTAGAGCAGTAGTAACGGAATTCTTGTTGTGTGTGTGACGGCTTCACAGAAGAGATAACATTGTAGCAGGACTTTTGAGGGATGAGTTGGAATTTCCCAGGGAGTAAAGAATTCCAAGAAAAGGAAATTGCATGAACAAAACCCAGATATAGGAAAGTAAACTGACCAGTATCTTGTGTAGCTCGGGCATCGAATGGAGTAGAGCTTTTAACATAGTGTGTAGGCCATAGAACATACTGAAGACTTAGTAACAGGGATATTTTGTAATAGGCAGAATGGAGTGAAGATGTAGAGAGAGGGAGAGGAAACAATTGGGGAAAATTGTACTTCATGGCTTCTATATTCTCTGCAGGGTAAATGGTGAAGTTCATTTGCAGAGAGGTAGGAGGTAGACACTGGAGTTGGGGATTGAAAGAATAAGGATTTGCAACAACACTGATGGGGAGTAGGAAGAGGAATCATTGAAGGAAATGTTCAAGAATTGCTGAGCAACACTGAAAGTTTAGCTTTGACTTGTCTTAGACATTTGTAATGAATGCAGTGAACAAGGACATATGTATGGCCTTCTTAAGCAGCATTCGTTAGCCCAAGAGAAGTGGAGAGTGGAAATTGGTAACGGAGAACTGGTCTACAAACAGAGCAAAATAATTGAAGGAGTACTAATGAAAATGTGGGTGTAGAGAAATGAACCCTGCTTCCAGGCTCGGTTGGAAAAGAAATTAAGCTGGAGGCCAGATGGGCAAAGAAAATAGGAAGGAGAGGGAGGTTGGAGGACTAGAGGCTGAGATGCGGTGAAACAATTTTTTGAGTTGGAACAGAGATCAAATTTTCACAGATTGAGAAAAATGGAGGAGATACCTAGTTTGCAAAAGTGTCATTTTGTTATAGAAATTCATTGTAAGTCATTTATTTAAAACTCATAATTTATTTTCCCATAGATATGGTGTTAGAAGTAGAATTTCCTAAGCAAGTTCACACGTGAAATACTACATTTCCTTCACAAAACAGTAATACACTCATGAGCGTGCACGCAGATATATATATATCTATATATATATACATATATATGTATATGTATATTCAAAAAATAAAATTGAAAAGATTTTTTAAAATATTTAACTGAAGTTGGCATTTTAAAAAGCATTGAATTATATGAGAAAAAGAAGATAAGTAGAAACCTATTTTTTATAACAGCTTTATTGAAACATAATTCATATATCATAAAATTCACCCTTTTCAAGTATATAATTCAGTGTTTTTCAGTATATTCGCAAGGTCATACAACCATCGCTACTATCTAATTCCAGGACATTTTCATCACCCAAAAAAGAAACCCCACACCCATTAGCAATCTCTCTTCATTCCTCTTTACCCCCAGCCCCTGGCAACCACAGATCTTTCTGTCTCTATGGATTTGTCTACTCTGGACATTTTATGTAAATAGAATCATAAAATATGTGGTGCAAAAGTAATTGCGGTTTAAAAGATTACAAATAATTACAAAAACCGCAATTACTTTTGCACCAACCTAATTGGCTTTTTTCACTTAGTATAATATTTTCAGGATTCATCAGTGTTGTAGCATGTATCAGTACTTCGGTTTATTTAATGGCCAAATAATATTCTACCATGTGGTAGAATATTTTATTTTGTTGTATCAGTTCATCAGCTGATGGACATTTGAGTTGTTTTTACTTTTTGGCTATTGTGAATAAAGCTGCCCTGACTATTCATGTATACATTTTTGTGTGGGCATATTTTTTCAGTTCTCTTGAGTATATAGCTAGGAGTGGAATTGCTGGATTACATGGTAACTCCATATGTAAGTTTGTGAGGAACAACCAAACCGTTTTCCAAAGTGGCTGCACCATTTTACAGTCACCAGGAATGTATGAAAGTTCCTTTTTCTCCACATCGTTACCAACACTTGTCTTTTTAATTTTAGTCATCTTGGTGTAAAGTGGTAGGCATCTCATTGTGGTTTTGATTTGCATTTTCCTAATGCTAATGATGTAGAGCATCTTTTCATGGGATTATTGGTCATTTGTATATCTTTGGAGAAATGTTTATTCAAATCTTTTGCCAAGTTTTTAATTGGGGTATTTGTCTTTTATTGTTGAGTTATAATTGAGTTGTAAGTGTCCTTTATATGAGAAATTTAATGTTAAAAGATTGAGCATGGGTTTTAAATTTTTTTCTTTTTTTTTGTATTACGATATCTGGGTAGCACTTCCAAAGATTTTAGAATTTGAAAGTACTGGTTCTCTAATTTGTTTTCCAAACATACAGCTTTTTATTTTTATCATGTATGTGTGTTAATGTATTAAATCATTTTCCCTATGTTTATTAGCCATAAATAAATTATTTTTAATCGTAAATGGAACAATAAGATAGAATGGTTTTGAGAATGAACTTAATACCTATATTCTGATTTTTTTCAGCTGAATAAAGATGACAGCAATCAAGCATGCATTACAGAGAGACATTTTTACACCAAATGATGAACGCCTGCTGAGTATCGTCAATGTCTGCAAAGCAGGAAAAAAGAAAAAGAATTGTTTTTTGTGTGCCACAGGTGGGTATTTAGTAAGAAAAAGTTCTTGTTTGGCATTCTTTTATTCCCTCGGGAACTTTTCCTCCTTGTTTTAAATATTCTCGTTGTCTCTGTAATTTGAAAAATGAGCCCACGAATTCAGTTTTTAAATTGTTTTTAATTAAATGTTGAGTAGTTACAAAAGAATTTCTATAGCATAAATATATAAGGTGTGAAGACTAACCATAGTGTGAACACTTGCATACCCGCCACCTAGTATAAGAAGAATATTACCATTACCTTTGAAGTTTCCTGTGTGCCCTCCCCTGTTCCATTCCCTTCCCTCCCTCATTAAGAGGTAACTAGTATCCTGAATTTTGATTTTCTATTTCCTTGCTTTTCTTTATCACTTTACCATGTATGTTTGTAGTAGCAAATAATATATTGTTAGTTTTGCATGTCTTTGAACTTTGCCTAAATTGAATCATAGTGCATGTGTTCATTTGTGATTTTTTTCTACTCAACATGATGTTCATGTTTGTGATTTTTGTCTGTTGTTTCATATAGCCATAATTCTTCCATTTTCACTGCTGTGTAGTAGTCTACTCTGAGAGTACCACAATTTACTCACGCATCTGATTAGTGATGAACATGAGGTTTATTCCCAGGTTCTGCTATTCAGATAGCACTTCTGTGAACATGTTTGTGCTTGTATCCTGGTATATACAGGCACTAATTTTCTAGGGTCTGTATGTAAATGTGGAGTTGCTGCATCATGGGCATGTGGATTTTCAGCTCTAATACCAGATTATTTTCAAAAATAATTGTGCTGGTTTTCACTCCCACAAGCAGTCTGTGTTTTCCACATCCTACTCAAAACTTGGTTATGATATTTGGTTTTGACACGTTGTTTTCAGTCTGGTGGGTATGAAATAGTATTTTGTTGTGGTTTTAAACTGCATTTCCTTTAATTAATAATGAGATTGAGCCTCTTTTCATGAATTTATTAGCCATTTCGTTTCCTTGTCTAAGAAATTTGCCTCTTTAAGCCTTTCGCTTATTTTCCTATTGTGTTTGTTGTCCTTTTACTAATTTAAGTTCTTTATATAATCTGGATACTAATACTTTGTTGGTTATGTAGATCCTATTTTGAGGCTTATCTGTTCACTTTTTATGATGGCTTTTAATGGAATTTATAATTTTAATGAAATCAATCAATCTGTTCTTTTATGGCTTTCCCTTTTTGTTTCTTATTTAAGATATCTTTTTTTACCCTAGAGTAATAAAAGTATTCACGTATATTATCTTATTAAATTTATTATCTTATTATTATTATACTTCTAAAATTTTTGTAATTTCACCTTTCACATTTTAATCTTTAACTTACCTGTGTCCATATGTGTAGTGATGAGTGTGAGCGTATCTGTTTCTGGATTCTTTCTTATATCTGGTTTTTATTTTGTCTTATTTTGATACTTTATTCTTGCACCTAAATTTTAGCATCAACTTGAGAAGTTCCATAATTTGTTGGGATTTTTATTGGAATTGTTTTGGATCTGTAGTTCACTTTGGAGAGAACTTGCATTTTTATGATAATTGAGTCTCGTCCACGAACATGGTACAGTTCTGCATTTTTCTAGGTCTTCTTTAATGTCTTTCAGTAAGGTTTGTGGATTTAAAGGCTTTCAATAAGTTTCATAGTTTTAACGGCTTTGCACATATGTTGTTGTATTTATTCCTAGGTATTTCTTTATGTCTAGATTTTTTGATTTTTAAGTTATTATCATAATAATAACTTATTAGCATTAATACAATTTTCTAAGACTTAATTTTTTAGAGCACTTTTAGGTTTACAAGAAAATTGAGAGGGGGGTGAAGAGATTTCCTATATACCCCCTGTCTCCACAGATACATTGCCTCCCCCTTTATTAATACCGCTCACAACAGTGGTACATTTCTTACCAAGAATGAACCTACATTGACATCACAATCACCCAAAGTCCACAGTTTACACCTTAGGGTTCATTCTTAGTGTTGTACATTCTGTGGGTTTGGACAAATGTATAACAACATATATTCATCATTATAATACCACACAGAGTAGTTTTACTACCCTAAAAGTCCTTTGTGCGTTTTTTCTGTTCATATTTCTCCCTACCCCTGGCAAACACTGGTCTTTTTACTATCTCCATAGTGTTGTCTTTTCCAGAATGGCATATAGGTTATATGTGGAATTATACAGTATGTAGCCCTCTCAGATGGATTGTTTCACTTAGTAATATGCATTTAAGGTACCTCCATGTCTTTTGATGGCTTGATAGCTCATTTCTTTTTAATATTGAATAACATTCCATTGTCTGCATGTACCACAGTTTTATTTATCCATTCACTTACTGAGGGACATCTTGGCAATTATGAATAAAGCAGACATAAATGTCCATGGGCATTTTTTTGTGAAGACGTACATTTTTAACTCCTTTGGGTAGATACCAAGGAGCAGAGTTGCTGGATCTTATATTAAGAGTATGTTTAGTTTTGTATGAGACGAACAAACTGTCTTCCAAAGTGGCTGTACTATTTTGCATTTCCACCAGCAATGAATGAGAGTTCTAATGAAAGTGTGTGTTTTACTCAACAGTAACAACTGAACGCCCTGTGCAGGTGAAGGTGGTCAAAGTCAAGAAGTCTGATAAAGGAGATTTCTACAAAAGGCAGATTGCGTGGGCCCTTCGAGACCTTGCTGTCGTAGATGCCAAGGATGCTATTAAAGTATGTTGGGTTCTTTTAGGTTTTGACCTGTGATCAAAAAGTGCCTTTCATTGTATCACATAGTATTATGTCTTCTAAAATGATCACATCTTGTTGGTTTGGTCTATCAACTAACCAAGAATTAGTCTAAAGTGTATTAATCAACCTTCTACTCTCCCTTCCTCACTCTCAGACTACTAAAAATAAGTACATAGTATGTTTGTTTCATTGTTTTTTGAGCTACAATTATGTTTGTGCACAAATTACATAAACTAGAGCAAAATGATATCGACTACATTTCCATATTTAGATCAAGATTACTTAGTATAAATTCTGTAAATTAGTACAGATTTTAAAGTAGTGTGTTGTGTGAGTGGTTTTTAAAAAATCATTGTTCTGGTAAAATCTAGTTCAAAATCACATATAATATAACCAAAGTGAGTCTTTCTTAGTACTTAGGAATTAATGTAGAGTCACCAGCTGAGGCAGCCAAGCTGGCCTTTTGAAGCCGTGGTCTGATGTTTATGGCTCAAGTAAAGGAAGTGGTATTGAGTTACATAGCTTATTTTTAGGAATTTAAAGAATAAGATGTAAGAATATAAATCTTACACCTTTCATTTAAGCCATATTCAAACTCCAAGTCAGTTGAATAAGATGATAATCATGTTAAAGGACCACCTTTATTCCTGACAATTCAAGGCTTTTCATAGCAATACCCTTTCTTCAAAGAATTCTGCAAGTTAAGTTAGTTGCTTTCTCCTTCTCATCCATTTCTAGCTGCCCTCATCTTTCTCTGCGGCCCAAGGTCACCTCCGCAGCTCCTGAATGCAGGTACTAAATCCGCTTGCACTGTCCATGGGGCTAATAGCAAGGTTTATGTTAATTTCATTACAGGTGTCCTTTGCTTTAACTCTACAAGTCTCATCCATGTATTACAAAGACACAAAGAAGTAAAAGTTACGTTTGTAGAGCAATCTGATAACATAAAATTCTGGTGTAACCCTGACCCTGGTACATACCTGTGAGAAACTAAAAGCCAGACAAAATGACAGGCAGCATTGTCAGGTGCAACATAATTTTTCAATGAAGCAAAAATAACTTAAGGAGAGGCCTGCATATCTGTAGAATTCAGATTTCTTTCAAATATAGAGAATTCCTCTAAGTGTTTTCGGCAAACTGAGCCTTTGCTTTATCCCTAAGGAGCACCCAATTTTTAGAAACATATGAAAATAGGGTTTGGCAGGTGGTTTGAGTCTGTGTGTGTATATGTGTTTGGAAAGAAAATTTAAATGGGATTTTTTTTTAATTTATTGGGGTGACAATTGTTAGTGAAATTACATAGATTTCAGGTGTACAATTCTGTATTGCATCATCTATAAATTCCATTGTGTGTTCACCACCCAGAGTCAGTTAAATGGGATTTTTTATAAACAATTGAATAAATTATTTAACAAGTAATTTCTGTTACTATGGGGAAAGATCAAGAGTAGAGACTTTTTGGTAGGTTTCTGTTTAAGAGAAAATACTTTAAGGGCATTTTAGGAACACACCTTTATTAAAAAGCCTTTCTTCCTTTAATAGTTTTGCACTTTGCAACCCCATTGACTTGCATAATTTGCTAACTTTGCTGAATGCTTATTTGAATGTTTTCTTACAGCTGATGCCTCATTGCTGACTTGCTTAGTTGATTTTTTTTTCATTTTACGTAGGCACCTTGGTGTGTGTATGCTATATATGGATATAAAACATAAAATTTTTATACGTAGCCTAACATTATTTTTATACATTAGCCTAACTGTCACACATTGATTTGTGTGAGTGTTGACACTAGAGCACTCAGCTTTTTTTATGGCATTATGGGAAATATTCCCAGGGAAGAGACGATTTCCCATCAAGTTTCATATTAGTTGCCAATATTCTTAGATTTTGTTATAAGTAATAATGCAACTACCTTTTCTGCTTATTGAGATATAAATTAAACTGATTAGTGGTTCCATGCTACTGTAATATTGTACCACAGGTCAAGTCCCTAAATTATGCCATGTCTTCACAGTAAAAGTCGGATATAACTTCCCTTGCCTTTAAAGTAGTTACATTTTGTTCCCCCTAAATAACACTTTAAATTAATTGAATATAATTAGCCTTCTGTAGAACATTAGGAACATTTGAATCTATTTTTTAATTACTTGGATGTGGAGAAAAGTATACATCCATATGTTTTAACTTTTTATATACTAGTCAAGTAGTTCTACATTCAAGGGAGACTTAGCATGAAATTATTCTGGTAATGTGGCTCATGAGACTCATAGAGAGCATAGTGCAATTGCTTCACATCAGTTGAGCTTCTTTTTGATGTTTGAAACACCTTTAATCATTCTGTATGTTCAGAATTGAAAACAGATAGGAGCAGTCCCTGCTTTTTATCTGATTTGTTCTTGAAAACCACACCAGAATATAGATTGTATTTTTTTCTCATATGTTATAATTAGAAGATATATTCTTTATCAAGGAATTAGTTCAAACCACAGTTATGAATAGTAGTACATTATCAAAGAAAACCCCTACGCAATTTAAAAAGAAAAATTAGGTCCACTTCAAAAGTACAGACCGTTGTCCTCTTACAGACTAGGAAGCTGAGACACAACGTCATTAAATAGACATCTTATATTTCTACTCATAGACTTACGGGGGATAGGAAGAAAATTACGAAAACACTGTGTTGTTTTTTTGTCCAGCTTCTTTTGGGAGGTAGACAAAGTTTTTACTATAAATTGAATTTTCTGAGCCCTTCTGTGCAAGTCACTTAGCTAATTTTTAATGGTAATGATTTCTTCAACTTCTTTTTGTTTTTTTGAGAGAATATATTTTACAATATTGAAAATGGGATATGATAAAAAAAATTCTCTTTTGTATATTTTTATTTCAGGAAAATCCTGAATTTGATTTACATTTTGAAAAAATATACAAATGGGTTGCCAGCAGCACTGCTGAAAAGAATGCATTTATTTCATGCATTTGGAAATTAAATCAGCGCTATCTCCGGAAGAAAATTGATTTTGTCAATGTTAGTTCGCAGCTTTTGGAAGGTAAAGTTAAATAAAAATATACATGTGAAACAAATGTATCTGTAAGTGATTATATAATTTGACATTATTTAAGATAATAAGAACATTGAATAACCTGTTTTATAGAGTAATTTCAAAATAACTTATTGTAGAAGTGATCCTTTGTTACAGAAAATTGATACATTAAATTAAATAAATAAAAATCATGTTTAAACTTAATCCTCAAAGATAACTGCTATTAATATCTTGTTAGATATTCTTCTAGACTTTTCTCTTAAATGCATTTTTAAATAAAGAAATTTACATTGTTTCCTAACATACTTTTTCATATCATGAACATTTTTCATGTTATTAAATACTTACCCAACATTATTATTTTTTTTAATTAAAGTTCATTGGGGTGACAATTGTCTGTAAAGTTACATAGGTTTCAGGTATGCAATTCTGTAATACATCATCTATGTATCACGTTGTGTGCTCACTACCCAAAGTCAGTTATTCTTCCATTACCATATATTTGATCCTTTTTACCCTCATCTACCACCCCTCTCCCTACCCAACATTATTTTTAATGGCACCATATTATTCCATTGTATAGATATACTATAATTCATTTAACTAATCGTTTAGTTTTAATTTTCCAATCTTTGCTTATTTTTAAAATGTCTGAGATGAATATCTTTGTAGCTATATTTTTGTGCAGAGTGTAGGTGTAGTGGTTAAGAACACAACTCAAGCGAGACTGCCTGGGTGCAAATCCTAGTTTTGTCACTTACTAGCTCTGTTAACTTGGGTTATTCTGTATTTCAGTTTTCCATGTCTCAGAAATAGAGATAATAATAATATCCACCCCATAGCATTGTTGTGAGGATTAAATTAGTATATGAACATAATGAGAACAATGCCAGATATATAGCAAGTACTCAATAAATATTAACTATTATGTTATCAGGATAAAATCCTTCATTAGACATGAAGTTAATTAGGATAATTTTGATTGGTGTATCTTCAGGAACGTTCCTAAGGATTATTTTGTGTTACAAGACAAAACTCTACTGTTGATTTTTGGAAATACGAGATTTTATTCTTTTAAAATTTCTTTCATGACGACAAACATTGTAAGAAAATGGTTCTTTGTGCCTTGTGGATGCAATTTGTGTTGTATTCTTTATCTCGAAGAAAGCAGTTGAAATAACAGCTGGTATACAAATGAACAGAATTGTTGCCCTCTCTTTTTAAGAAAAAAACCTTAGATTTGTCTTAAATTATGTATTAGGAAACTTAGATTCATCCTAAGTTGTATATTAACAATTAAAAATAGATGCTTCTATTCTGTCAGGATGAAACATCTGAAAATTGCCAATATTCAACCATTCTGACCTATAAAAATGGAAGTTTCAGATGCTTTACACTATTCCTTTACTTAGTCACTTGCCTCTGTCTTTTCTCTATTTTGTTTTACTTAACTCCTTTTCTGTTTGGCGCTGAGTCTTTCTCTCCTTCAGTGTAGTATTCTTTCTCATCAGTTATAAATTAGTGAGCCCATTATTGGTTTCAGGCTGAATGCTGGGAACTGGCAGAGGCAAGTCCCATGTGTCACGCCCGTGTTCCTCCCGCAGTGAGGCTGGCCTTGTTAGGAGTTTGCAGGAATGGCCCTTTCACCAGCATTAGACCCAGTGTCCTAATGAATGAGTGTGTTAAGGGAATGACCTTCACGAAACTTATGGTACTTTTTCGTGCCTTGAACAGTGGTCTGTTTTTAGTAGTCTTTATTTATTTATTTTTTTACCATTTTAGGGTTGAACATTCTGTTAGGTGAATTTAAAAGCTTGTGTTCTGTTTTCAAATATTGCATACCTCCAGATGTTATTTATTGCCTAAGATGTAGTTTAAACCAATGTATTTCAGTAAGTCAACAATATGGGAAAATATGTACCTTACCTGTATTTATCTCATTAAGAAATATTACTAAAATCAATGAGAAGAGTATTGCTGTTTTTGAGAAAGAAGTGTCAAGCTTAAAAAAGAGAGAGAATTTCATTTTTCAGGGCCTAAAATAAAAGTGTAGATATTTTCAATTTTTATAAATATTAATCCAAATTGAGATCAATTTTAAGAATACTGAGAAGATCCTTCAGGATCTCATTTTGAAAATCACTTTTTATAAATCAAATAACCATTGCTTTGGTTCAGTGGAGTTCAGGAAGTAGCTTCGTTAATGTCTACAACTTGTTTTAATGTTTTATTGGACTTTAAAACCATGGCCTGTAATTCCCATTTTTAAAAAAATGGATGTCTCTAAGCTTTGGGCAATGTTAGGAAATAGATTATCACCATCTCCTTTTAAGAGATAAATAATCATTCAAGTAAATAAGACTGTTCATCATGAATGTCAGCAGTGGTGACTTAAGTAGTTTTTCTTGGTAACAGTTGAATGTTCGTGCTAATAATTGGAGCTTCTTAGCAGAATATGGTTTTTAAAAGAGGATTTTGTTGGCAGTTGAAGTAGAGTGAAGTTTTCGTATGGACTTTTCTTTTTCACTCTTGCAACCATATTTTTTTTTTAAATCTTTGACTTAAATCCATAGATGCCAGCTTGAATGGCTATCTTATGTGATTTTTTAAATAACTTCAATTTTGTCCTTTCTAACAGTGTCCATTGTGAGGGTGTGTCCCGGTGAAGGTTTTGGCCTTGAGTGAAAACAACTAAGCTAAATGCATGAGTCATAGCTGACCTGAAAATAATCTCCAGGAAGTGATCTGTTTCCCAGTTTTCTTCTCCAAGGACTAGTCAGTACTGTTTCTTAAAAGGCTGAGAGAAAATAGAAAGCTAAATGTATTTTTAGTAACTGTCAGAAAATGAATAAGAAAAATGAACTCTCAAAATTTAGCTTCTTGTAGATCTTTCCACTTTGTAATTAATATTGACATTGTCTTTTAAACCTTGATTTAGCATGAAGTTCAAATGAAATATGGGTAGTATTTTAAAAATTTAAACCTGTATACTTTTCTACCCAGCTAATATTCTTTGCTTACTTTCCTCTGCTTTTTTCATACCTTTTTACTCTCCAGAACTGCCTAAAGTTACAGAAGGTGCGTAACACCTTTTATTCTTTTTCTATTCTATACATTATTACTTGCTATTGTTATGTACTGTTGGTTGCATTATTTTATGAAATTATGTTCACGGATAAGTTTACTACTGCAAAATCCATATGGTGATAAAATTAATGATAGTATTACTTGTTAACTTCCAAAGGACTGTTTCATGGGAGAGAAAATACTTCTGAAGCAGTTATGATCATTTAAAGTATTTGTTAGTTTTAAATATCTACTTGTGACAAGAGCTGTCCTGAATGTTTTGGGGAGTCCTTGCTAATAAGCTGTCACACATGACAGTTTAACATTTCCACAATGAATGAAATGGATTCATTCACAGGACAAATAGCTTTTGATGCTTCTCTAAAAAACTTATATACTGTAATCTACAGTTACCTATACCAAAAATTTTAGTCCCCTCCTTTTTTTTCTGGGAGTTATCTAAATCTGCCTTATTATCATTCTTAAGAGTGAATCTTTTGTTAGTTTGAATTAGCTCATTGTTGTTTCTAGGATGAATTAACAAAATGTATGTCATGAATGTAAATGTTCATTTTCAGAGAAAATAATATTTAAAGCATCCAGAATTTGTGCTTTAAATCATGACCTATTAATTTCATGAAAATCAGTAACTTTATTTGGGGGGTAAAAATTATTTTTTTCATTTTACCTCTCTTCAAGCTTTATATAAAATCTCATATGCTAAGTATATTCAAAAATTGAACTAAAACGTTTATCCAGAAAGCACCTCAGATTTAACCTCTTGGTATTTTGTTATGAAGACCATTTAAATTTTTGTGATTTCAAGCAACCATGTTGGTTTTGCTGTTTTTACCACAGAGTTATTGAGAGAACTTCTATAGCTGATCTTTAGAAATTTTATCCATGCATGTGAAATTTCTTTAAACAAAGAAATGGAAAATTAGGTCAATATTTTCAGTGCCCAAAATAAATTGTAAATTAGATGCATTTTTCATTTCAATTAAAAGTTATTTGAAGTATACATATATATTACAAAGACAAAAAGAAGAAAAATAACAGATGAAAAATGTTACCTGGAAAAAAAAGGAAGACATTGTTTTCTTGTGTCCTGAATCCATAATCGTTATTTTGTTAGAGCAACTATCACCTTGGCTATGAAAAAAAGGTTAGGCTTGTTTCCCTATGTTTTGTTTCTGTTTTTGTATTTGTTTTTTTAGGTTGCATTTGGGAAATTGTGGCTAAAGTTTATTTTAACACTTAAAAATCGATGAATTAGACTACATGCTTTTTATTTGTTATAATAACATATGCCATTCTTCATAAAAATAAGGGTTTTTTTCCATATGTTTTGAATCATTCTTTCCTATTTTTCAGCCAGTATATGTGACCTGTGCTTAATTGACTTTACCTATAAAATACTGTGTTATTGTCCTTCCTACTTTTTTACTATTTTATTTTTACCCTCTTTAAGAATCTGTTCCAAGCGGAGAAAATCAGAGTGTAACAGGAGGTGACGAAGAAGCAGTAGATGAATACCAAGAGTTAAATGCGAGAGAAGAGCAGGATATTGAAATAATGATGGAAGGCTGTGAATATGCAATATCTAATGCTGAGGCCTTTGCAGAAAGGTTGTCCAGAGAGTTGCAGGTGCTAGATGGGGTAAGGCTTTCTTATAATCTATGATTTGTGATGTGCAGTGGATTGAGAAGACTTGTGATGCTCATATTTTACTGCCTCGTAGTGTGATTACTGCTGTCTTTATAAGTGCATTACCAGTTGCTCTCAGTCTTTCACTGTTCTTGATCAAAAGACATTCTTATTTCGTCAGGCCAATGAAGGCAGTCGGCTGAGTTTCCAGATTTTGGGAGGTTCTTGAAATGAAAAAGAAAAAGAAAGCCAACCAGAAACCAACTTGGGGGTTAATATCCTCAGCCTCTGAAACACCTCAGAATAGTTCAATACAAAAGAATAGCATTTGTGGTTTGAAAAAAATAGGTACAAATTAGAAGGAGAGGAATTGGGGTGAAATAAGTGAATTATTTACCCAAAGGGAACAGAATAAGTGTGGTAAAAACAAGAGTCAGGGTTGAAAAGGATGTGTGACTCCTCTGCTACTGTATTTTGGAATCGATCCTTTAATTTGTATGCAGTTTTTCTGAGTCTGTATCTAAATGTACATCTTTAGAAAGTAAAGAGCCAAAAGAAGCAGTACTTACCATGCTTCCTGAAAATAAGACCTAGCCAGACCATGAGCTCTAATGCGTCTTTTGGAGCAAAAATTAATGTAAGACCAGGTCTTATACTATATAATATAATGTAACATAACATATTATAAGACCTGGTATTATATTACATTACATTACATTACATTACATTACATTATATTATTATATTATATTATTATATCATAGCATAGCATAGCATAGCATATCATATTATATTATGTCATAGAAGACCCGGTCTTATGTTAAAATAAGACTGGGTCATATATTAATTTTGGCTCCAAAAGACTCATTAGAGCTGATGGTCTAGCAAGGTCTTATTTTCGGGGAAATACCGTATGTGAAAAAAATCTAAGGTGAATATTTAGGAATTTTTGTTTACACAAGGTAAGCATTTAGGAAAAACCCTCAGATAATAAAAAAATATTTTAAGACTTAAACAATTTTGGTGTTTTATACATGAAAGGTACAGACCCTATAAGGTTGAACTGAGGCCTAGAGACTATATGAATAGTCCAAGGTTACAAATTTACAAAAGTTACTGGAAGTAAAGCATAGAAGAAACTTTAAGATGTTGAAGTGGAAATTGCCCTGGATAAATTCAAACCCTAACTGCTGCCTAAGCGATGTCAGTGGTTCTGAGTGGTTCTGACTATAGTTGGGCTGCGAGTTATTATGAGTACTCTCTAAAATAGCACATGTGAAATTATAGCATCAGCTGTACGATAATATTCTTTTAATTCCTTGTCCAAGATTTTTCCTCATACTATGTTGCCTACCTTTTTAATGTGGCTTAGTGGTTTATATTTTCTTTTCTAACTAATATTGTATATATGTTTCAAGTCATTATATTGCTTTGCAGTTTAATTTTGGATTTGGCAGCTTCCGTATTTTAGGGAATTTAGAATCAATAGAACCATTTAGAAAACAGTGGTAAGGGGATGATATAGTTTGTTACTGCTTTGCCTGAGAAAAACGTGGTTGCAAATGAGAGAGAAAAAGAAGACCATAGAAGGAGCCATCTTCTGGCCGTATGCTCTTCCACATCCTGTTGGTACAAATCATACTGCAGTTATAAATCAGGTCCATGTAACTTTCAAAGACTGGTACCACTGCTACCCTCTTGACTAAGGTATTATGTAAATAATTATGCTTTTATTTAGGGTTTAACATAAATGTTAAGAAGTATAGAAAATTCCTATAGCCAGTAGAATTGGAGAAAAAGTCAGAGGTGACATAGTTGAATGCCCCCCATTTTCAGAAATGAGACGGTATCATTATTGATGATACATTGTGGGGCAGAACCGTACTTGTGTGCTCTGTGGAAATATAAAATAACTGAAGCCTGGTCCCTAACCTGGATATACAGGCAAGTGTACCTTCTTAAAATACTTTATAAAGTTGGAACATAAAGTAGATGTGTAGATGTATATGTCAGTCTTTGTTACGCTGCTGTCAAAGAGATTTGGCAGTATTTTATCTTTATACTTCCTTTACACATTTAAATAATATGAAGTGTTACTTTGTTTTTAACTTTGTAGGCCAACATCCAATCAATCATGGCCTCTGAAAAGCAAGTGAACATCCTGATGCAGTTGCTGGATGAGGCTCTAAAGGAAGTGGATCAGATTGAATTGAAACTGAGCAGTTATGAGGAAATGCTCCAAAGTGTAAAAGAACAAATGGATCAGATCTCGGAAAGCAACCACCTAATTCATCTTAGTAACACTAATAATGTAAAACTCTTGTCTGAGATAGAGTTCCTTGTGGTAAGTGTGATAAGTTACCCACAATAAAAAAATGAAAATTCTAATAATATATAAAACCCATTTGTAAATATTTTCTAACTTCCTTATGAGAGCAAGGTCTAAAATAATTCCAAAGACCTAGTGATAGGGTTGTGTAGCCACTTACCTGTAAATTTCCCAAAATTCCATGTGAAAATGGTGTATTTACATATATTCCAGAACCACATGGACTTGGCCAAAGGTCATATAAAGGCCCTTCAGGAAGGAGATCTTGCTTCTTCCAGAGGCATTGAGGCCTGTACCAATGCCGCCGATGCCCTTCTGCAGTGCATGAATGTGGCTCTTCGACCAGGTATGTTCATTGGAGATGATAAAGTCTGACCAAGAGTCTGAGACTAAGCCTGTAACTTAGTATAACGCTTTTGACAAGCTATACCTGGGGCAAGTCATTATTAGCTATTCAAACAAGTTTCACTTATTGCCAAACTCATTTCTATTGACACTAAGAACTTTTCCATTTCAGTTCTTTCTGATTGACCATCAGTGACTCAAGTTAACACCATGATTTTTCTTCACTACGGTTCATAGAACCTAGTACAAAGCAGATGCTTTGTTTAGCCCAGAGAGCATAAGGTTTTGCTAGGCGAGTGGTTCTAAAAGTTGACTTTGCCTCGGAATCACCAGACAGGCTTATTAAAATACAGATTGTCAGGCCCCAGGCCCAGATTCAGGAGGTCTGGGCCAAGATCTTAGAACTCACATTTCTAACAGTCCTCAGATGACGCTGGGGGAGGACCTCATTGGGAGCATCGCTGTGCTGTTCTGTTTTTCCCCTTGCCTTTCTTTTATAAAGCAAACAAATGCACCAGTAAAACTAGGTTCTTCAAAACGGAAATATGGATTCTGTCATCAGTGTATGCATTAAACATCGGGGAAATCTTTTTACCCATTAAAGCAGTCAAGAAATACTCTGATTTTAGGCCATGACATGCTCCTGGCAGTCAGACAACAGCAGCAGCGTTTCAGTGATTTGCGAGAGCATTTTGCCCGGAGACTGGCCAGTCACCTCAACAATGTTTTTGTTCAACAGGTAATTTTATTTTATTATTAATACTGGCATGTTCCTGTAACTTGTTTATCAATTATCTTAAACTTAAATTCCCACAGAAAATTTTAACGTATTTGATTGGGATTGCAACATATTTCTTCACACATTTATTTGATTTTAAGATTTTTAAGTAAGTGCATATTTGCTCATAGATGCATTTTGGGCCTCAACTGCCCCTTGCGATAGACAGTCTAGCTCCTTTCAACTAAAAATCTCTGATTCGAGAAATCACATAAATATGGTTACTTATTACATATACCATTTAGACATCGGTATTGATAAAAATAAGTCTAAACTTGTTACATGTTTACTGTTTGGCCTGTTTTATTTTTCAATACTTTGAGGTGAGAACCAGGAATTGATCCAGTGTTTTAAGTATTTCATTGGCTCTGTGTACTCATATACATGAGAAAAATGACTGTAGTGCAAATGAGGATATAGTGCAAATGACACTATGCAATTAGTGTAAACCTTTTGTCTACATTGTTATGTGGAAAGTGATGTTATAATTAAGGTTGTGGCAGTAATATTAATACTAAGAGTACCTTAGATGGATTTGAATAGAAGGCATTTTAATATCTGGTATGATAAATTAGGTGTCTTACAGTTTTCATCTTCTATTTTATTAGGATTATTGGGCAAAAAAAAAATGAGGGTAATTTTGTTCATCAAAAGATGCTCTCTGAAACATTGGATTCTTACTTTGTTTTCACTTTGCGGTATTCTAAGAACAATTGTATTTACTATATTTTATTTCTGATTAGTTTACTCAGGCCCTCCTTCAGCTCTATAACAGGTCCTACTTTCTTTCGGTGCCTGTGAGTACATCAAATTTGGCGCAAGCTTCTCTGATTTTTTTGTTTTGTTTTGTTCTGTAAAGTTTGCTAAACTTACAGCAGAATCTTTATAAATTATAACTTACTGATTTAAGCTACTTGTTAACCATACTTGTAGCAGTTTTTTAATGTCCCATAGCCAAAGTTTATTTTTTAGGCATTTAATCTCATTCTGCTTGCCTTTTTTCTCGTCATCCTTTCATTCACTTCCTCCCTCCTTCATTTATTTAGAAGTTATTTGCCAGGTGATTGAGATGTATAGCAGGCATTTACCTGGGATAGGTGAGCAGCTGATCAGCCTTCAGTAGCTTACAATCTAAGGAAGGGAGATGATACTCAGGAAGGGTACATGTTATAGCAGTGGTGCTATGGGAGCATAAAAGAAGACCACTCACTAAGCATGTAGGGGAAATGGGGGAAGATTTCTCTTAACATTTCACTTGACTTGAAAAGTGTCAAGAAAAAAGTAAACCTAGAAGTCACAAAGGAAATACTAATTCACATTTTTCTTACAGTATTATTTCAATAATATCTATTTCTACACAGTTCTTTAATTTTTGAAAACTACACCATTGTCAGTGATATTATTCACATTTGTAGATGGTATTAAAAATACCAGTCAATAAATAGTAGTCCTTTCTGCACCCTAATTGTTTGCTGTAACATGCAATTATTTATGACTTTGCTTCTTTGCCTTGTAAACTAATGGCTTTGTTTAAAATTAATGCTTCCCAGTTCTAAAAGCTAATATGTATTGTTACATGTGAATGATGCATGTTAAAAACCAGAATGTTGCCATGCCCTAGGATGTGCCGAAAAGAAGGTGCAAGAAGATGTCCCAAGTACAGAAAAGGGATTTTTCTATGTTTTGAATTCAGTGCATCAGGTCACCTAGCAAGAGTTGGGAAACATGGATATTTCTATTGCTTGTTGTGGGACTAAGTAGCTGGGAATATTTGATTACCATATTATGGTACATCTCTTTGTCAGTGACCAGGTTTTCATGGTGTACTTGCTGTCGTCCATATGTAAGAATAAGAAATGACTCCCACCCTCACGATGATTGTAAGGAGGTTAATGTACTTAAAGCTCTACAGCAATGTATACATTAAATTGCTCATTGTATAACTATGTTTACATAGTATATATATGTATAAGTGCTAATGGGTTTCATTAGAAGTGTGTTTACTGAGGATCTGAGTAGTCAGATATGGCATCACAGATGACACAAGACTTGAATAGAGTCCATGCAATGCAGTTTATAGCAAATGTGTAGAAATAACTACTGTACAGAAGAATTCTGTTAAATAAATTGATCACAACATGACAGTAATTTAAGACCATTAATTCCCAGTCTTTTTTAAATTCACACATTAGTAATTAATAAAATTTGGAATAAAATTTGGAGACTGACCAAGTCACCAATTTTTTATTTTACAAAGCAGAAACCTTTAAAAAGAAATACTGCCATCCATTTTCACTCTCTTTTTATTTTGAAAATGACATTTTGGCAGTAAAAGAAAAGGAAAAACATAATTTCAGACTTTTAAAATTAATACATTTACCTCTATGAGAAACTCACTCCTATCATTTTATTTACTACTGATATAGGCCAGTAAAACATCTTCACATTTTGGAATCACTGTTCCAGAGCTTGCTATCTGTGATGTCTCTTTCATAGTAATACTTCTACATAGCTATATTTTAGTGAAGCCTGAAATGCGTTTTTATTTACTAGTCACTTCTTGTGTAATGTACTATGAGAGTAATATTTTTAATAATTGGCCAGATTCTTTTGGTTCTTTTAGATCTTCTAGACCCTCAGCTTCCATTAAAATTACAGACTCTTACCTATTATTTTTACATTTACTGGGGATTCATGTATCTAGTAAGATACTCAGGATAATCAGGCCAGTTACACTAATTAGGATTCTGATATTGAAATCAGGCATTCTAGGTAAGACTAATAAAATTGAGGAAATATGTGCGTCAAAAATATGTCCTTTTTAAAATTCTTTTGGTTGTTTTTTGAAAGATGTGTCTTGAAAGCATGACTGTTCTCTGCCATCCTTTTTCCCTTTTGGTTCTGCAGAGACCTCATGATTCTGTATTTTGCCTTTGGCAACATGGTGAGACTGATTATGTGCTGAACTAAAAGTACAACCAAAAACACTGATGTTGCAGGGTTTTTTGCTAACATGCTTCAATTTGGAAAATTTTCTTTCAATATGTATTCATAGAAACATCATATATTAAAATAAAGCCTGTGTAATAGACCATTATTCAGTTCATGTCATAAAAATTGTTTCCTTAAGCACATTTCACTATTTCCTAAACATAGGTTGATGATCTGTGGTTAAAAGCTTAGAAAGAATTATGATTATTTAAGGTGAGTTTTTGGGATGTTTGTTGGAACTTTGCTCAGATATTTTTTCTTTAAAAAAATAGAATTAAACATGCTATAACATAGAAAGAGTTCCTAAATGTTGAAAATTTATTCAGCATTTCACATGAAAGTATTATTTCTGTTAGACAGTATAGCAAAGTATTTAAGAGTGTGGACAATGAAGCCAAACTTCCTGGAGTTGAAATCCTGACTCTGCTACCTCCTAGCTGGGTGACCTTGGACAAGTTAATTACCTCTTTATGCCACCTTAGTTGCCTTTTCTAAATAATGGGGGTAATAAAAATATCTACCTCACAGGGTAGTTATGAGGATTAATATAATAAATGTTCAGTACCTAGAACAGTGCTTGGTTATAGTAAAGTATTCAATGTTAGCTAATTTTATTATAAATTATAATATGTACACTAATAAAAACCTATGATTCACTAAGTTTTGGGGAAATGTATTTGTCTTAGATTAATTTGGACAAAATCTATTGTTTTTAAATTATGTTAATAAAATTCTGCTGTTTTTTTAAATGAGGAAAAAAGAATTCTGCAAGATTATTGTGAAGATTATAATTTATATATATAATACCTAGCATGGTAGTGGGCAATAAATTTTAGTTGCTATTTTATTGTTATTTATACAAAGAAACTATAAACAGTGTCTTAATTTTAAAAATATGTAAAGAATAAAATTCTTTGCACATTAGGGTTCTAGATGTGATAATTATATTATTGATTAATTAAACAATTTAAGTATTTAATTTTTCTATATTCTGTAGTATTGTGGAACCATTTTTTCTAAAATTAAATCTTTTTGTTAACGTTAATAACATTTAATGTGTCTTAATAGTAATGGTTTGAAGGTAAGGATGTTCTTCATATTAGAAGTGAATTTTTCAGGTGATGGTGATCTTAAAAGACTTTGCAGAAGAAAGATTTGAATAGTAATTTATGCGAAAGAGCTTTGGAAACTTTAAAATCCTCTATAAATGTTAATAATTAATTCTTCCATTTTCAGAAGAGGTTTTTAATTGAAGATCTTTCCTGACATTAAATTAAATAACATAACTTAACATCTAATGGCTTCAATAAATAGTTGTAGAAGAACATAAACAATTATTTTGATTCTTGAAGCATTGAGAAAAATTACTGAAGATTATTTTGGGTAATGAAAAGATATCTAATATTGTTATTAATAAAGGCAGAATATTTAGAAACATTTAGAAGCTATAACAAGTCTGTCCTAAAGAGGAAATATTCTTTCTCTTTATTCAGTGTAACTAATTAAGATACACAATATGGAGACATTGGTAGAACTAAAACTATTAGGTTGGTGCATAAGTAATTGCGGTTTAAAAGGTTAAAAATAATTGCAAAAACCGCAATTATTTTTGCACCACCCTAATATGATATATATCAATGCTTAGTATCTAATACCTGTGATTTAATGGAATCCCAGTGATCCTTCTGATGTCATGAAGAAAACGTTTCAGTAACGTAATATTTGTATTGACCTTTGCCAACTATAATTAGAGATATAGTCCAGTGGTAATACTGGTGTGTTTTATTTGATATTTTTAATTTTGTTCATATTCACTGTTAGTCTTTACTTCACGGAAAAGATGGAGGTGCCCAAGTATTTCAAATATACAGAATAGCTCCATTTTTCAACTCTAGGTCTTAGTGCTGGATGATTTTATAGGAAATGGTGATGATTTTATATTCAATCAGCCATTCTGAAAAGAATGTCCACACAGATCTTGCTCCCTTATCCCTAAGTTTTGGGGTCACCTGTACTTTTAGAATTTTTCAGATTTTAGAAAAGTAATAGTGTGCATATACTATTGTGTATAATGTAACCACTCTAGGAGGGTCTGGAGCACGCCCTGTAATCAAGCACATAATTGTTTCTACAGCAAAAAAAATGTGAATAGTCACTTAACACTACAAATAACCTCATGTTAATTCAGGTCAGCTTTTGCCCTCAAAATAGTTTTAGCATTAAACTTAAACTGAGTTTTTTTTGGATTTTAGAATTACAGAAAGGAATAGTGGACCATATATACATCATATAGCTTGTATATAACATATGTTATAGTTGTAGATTTCTGTTGCCTCTGCCTTCTGGTTTTTGTTATTTTGAATCAGTCAGACTTGTTTTCTGATACTTTTCTGCTTTCTTTGGTCCAATTTCCCAAATTAACCTAAGTAGACATCATTAAGATTAATCTTAAAAGTGTATTGGTTCTACACACTTCTATACATGATTTCTATATAATGGGTTCTTACTTTTTATTTCCATTTTAAATTGGGGATATAGTATTACAAGAAGAAAATTCTCGAACCTACTGATTTGTAAACTTTGGTGAAGAAGGAACTCAGATAATGATGGTTTTAGTACTTGGTGTGTCTTATACTTCCACTTTTCTTACTGTAAAAGTACTTTCCAATTACTAGAGAACTCTATTTCCTTAGGCCAGGAATTTTTCTTTCTGAATACTCTCTATTTAAAATAAATTGGTTTTTAAAACCCATAACCACTACATTCTTATTTTGTATATGTAATAAAGCATATAAATTGAAAGAAATATCTTAAAACAATTTAAATTCAAAGTGTTTATAAGCTATTATATCAGCTAGTTTAATACACATTAATTAAGTTTAGTTTAGATAACTTTGCTGGAAAATGAGTTAAAAACCCCAAAATTCCAACGGTCTGTCATTTTAATACAATTTTCACAAAATGCTAACAAATAACTTCTGACTAAGTAAATCGGATTGAATCAGAATGACTTCAAATAAATCTGTCCTTTTTTGCCCTTTCCTTATTCTTAGGGACTCATGTTTTCAAGGGGACTCTACTCCTTTTATCTTCCAGCTCCCCATCGCTTAGACACTGGCTTTGAGTTCCATGATAAGTGTTGACCAAGTAGCAGAGAAGGAGAGCTAGATTGTTTCAAAAGAGGTCTAGGAATATTTTTATTGTTTTATTTTTTTAGATACCAGTGACTAGTAGGCAGTTAGAATTTTTTGAGTCTGGTTAAAATGATTTTGTTTGACATTTTTAAAAGAAAACAGAAGTGAGAGTCACGTAACTAAGATTCCAATTCTTCCCTGTCTGATCTAAGCAAATCACTTATACTCTGAGTTTCAGTTTGTTCTTCTAGAAAGTATGGTTATTGGACTACCCTACCAGGTGTATATTTTCTAAAACAAAGTCAGTATATATCCTCTGTTTAAGACTGTTTGATAACTTATTAAAAGTCTTATCAAGGTTTAAAAATAAATCATATAGTTATTTAACAAATTAATAGAAAAATTAAAATTATATTATCATCAGGGAAAGCCCAGGGTATAGTCATCAATAATCCTTCCTAATTCTAAAATGCTATATCCTATATGTTTTTCTCTGTTGTTTTAAATATTGTAGACTCTAATGGAAATACCACAGTTGTCGACAATTTGTTATGAATAATTTCCCTATTTGGTGTGTTTCTTAATACAGTTTGTATCGTTTATTTGCTTAGTAAATTGTAAAATGATATGGTATGGGAGAGATAAGCTTGATTAAAACATTCATTCTCAACTCCTTTAGAAGATGAAATGAGTAGTTGATTTATCAGAGTGCCATTCTTAAGTGTTTATGATTATGGTGGTGTGGTGTCCAGGATGGTTGGTATACACAGGATGATAAAAGAAGACAAGTAAGTACTTGATTTTTAATTTTTTATGTTCTGTTGGTTCTACTTCGCCATACTTGGTCATTGTTTAGAATTTTCAGTTATAACAGTGTTTCTTTTACTGTCAGTGATACTTATTTACTTATTTCCTTACTCTAGGGTCATGATCAGAGTTCCACTCTTGCTCAACACTCTGTTGAACTGACTTTACCTAATCATCATCCATTTCATAGAGACTTGCTCCGATATGCCAAGCTGATGGAGTGGTTAAAGAATACAGATTATGGAAAATATGAGGGACTAACAAAGGTATGGATTTGACGTCAGTTTGACATCACTGAGTGTAGAGCACAATCTTTTAGAATCAACAGGCCAGATATACAGTTCCCCAAGTGACATTTGAAATACTATAGTGCATTCTTAGCAAAGCAGAAAATAATTGAATTTCTGAGTGCTCATTAACCAGGGAGAACATTTATTTTATTTACTCAGGTAAAGAAGAGCTACATTTTGAGTTTCAGTATAGTATAGTTAGTGTTAGACCATACTGTATGTAGCCTGAAGCATCATTCATTTTAGTTAAATGCTATAATTATTTCCTGAGTTTCTTTCTGTGCATAGAAACAATGGAGTGAGTATGAATCTGTGTGAGTGTGGCATTTGCCCTCTAAGAATATGTAATCTGTTCTGTTAAGCAAGTGCAGAGTGCCTCTATTAAGCAAGCATTTCACTGTTTCAGGCACATATGGCCTCACAAACAGTCCTCTAATCTAAAGAGCTTCACATCTGACTGGGAAGAACAATTATGCTTAAAACAATCTGCAAAAAGTTAAGTGCAAAACGGAAAATGAGTTTAAATCTATGGCAGTTTAGAGAAGGGAAATCATGTCCTGAAGTGGTGGAGGAACACTTTAGAGAAGGTATTGGACTAGAATTGAGTTTTAAGTAATGAATGAGATTAGAAAGCCTGAAATCAGAGGAGGGGCAGGATGTGCAGACAAAGGTGAGAAAAGATGCCCTTTTCCCACCTTTGAAGAGGCAAACCTGACTGGAGCAGAAGGAAATAATGTTGAAAAAAATGAGCCATGACACCATGACAAAAGACTACATGGGGAAATTAATTAAGAACCTAATGTAATAAAAATGAAATGAAATCTTGAACCAGGAAGGTGGTGGTAGGAATAGAGAATATAAACCAAAAGAGAGACTCCAAGGCAGAAGGGACCGGATGACGCTAGATTGCTAGGCTTGGAGATTATAATAGAAGAGCAATGATACATATCACTGACTGAATGTCAGCAGTTGGGGAAAATAAGACTCGTTTATTCACATACTTATTCAGCAAATGAATTGAGCACCTGTTACATACTAAATTAACCTTGTAAGTGCTAAGGAGGCAGCATTAAAGGAAATAGGCAAACACTTGCTTTCTGAGGGTGCATATTTTGGTGGAGAAAGACTGACAAAAAAGTCAGTTATACAGTATGTTAAAAAGTGCTGCTGAGTACCCTGGAGAAAATAAAGCAGGGAATGCCCAGATTGGGGGAAGGTTACAGTTTCAAATAGGATGGTCCGAGGAGGCATCATAAGAAAGTGACATTTGAGCACAGATATTAATAATAAGCGGGTGAGCAGTGGGAGTTACTGAGGGGAAGCTTTCCAGGCCCAATGCTCGTGCCCAAAGTCAAGCCCATGCACTGGCGGAGCAGTGAGGAGGCCAGTGTGGCTGGAGCACAGTGAGCAAGGGACAGGACCTTAGAAGGGCAGGTGGGAGAGGTAGGATGGGGTGAAGCAGGGCAGATCTGGAAGGGACTGTGCACCCTTGTAAGAAATTGGCTTTTACTGTCAAGGAGACGGAAAGGCGTGTTGGTAGGCTTTGAGCAGTAGAATGACATGATCTGACTTAAATTTAATAAATGGTCATTGTAGCAGGAAGACATGGGTACCGTACTTTTCTGGCATTTATGCTGTGACCTTTAGCATTGGAACTGACCTTGTCACTTAGGAAGCTAAAGAACTGCTAGCTAACGCAAATACATAAATAGCTATATTTCTATATTGCATGTAAGAGCAGGTCACTTAAAATTCTAAAGTACCATGAAAAACATTTAGAATCTTTTATCTGTAAGTTTTAGTGCATTTGGAGTTTAAAATAAAAACGTCCAAGTAATGTATAAGCTATTTTAATGACTACTAATTTAATTACGTGAACAACATGACCTTAACAGATGTTCTTGAATTGGAAAGAATGATGTGTTTCATCTCTGTGGAGCAAGAATATGGGAATTGTTAATCTAAAGGCTGTTCCCCTCCACTCATGTGCTTGTGACCTAAAATTTCCCAACAAAAAATTCAGATAGCAAAATAATCTTATTTTTAGATAGCTTTGTTAGTAAAAGTTTTTACTAAGGAAAATTTTTCCTAGTTTTTGCCTACTTTTATTCAGAACACGGTACTCTCTTTTCACCGTATTTTACAAGTGAAAATTATCTTTTCTCAGAGAAGTAATGTTTTTACACGAACCCATTTTACCTTTATACTTACTGAAATAATTATTGCAACTGCTGTCCTTTGGGTCATGCTTCAGGAGAAGGCAAAGGAGAAATTTATGAGAAGTGTGATGACAATAAAAAGGTAGATTGTACATTCTTACCAATCTATTAGTATCAGCATATTTAGCAGTAGGACATTTTTATATATCAGAGTTCGCGTATCTTCTCTTCAAAGTGCCTTTGCCCATTTAAAGTAAAATCTGGCTCCTTCTACTTCTAAACTGAGATCATAAGAAAGGACATAAACCTTGATAAAATAATATTTAAATATCATTTAAGTAATTTTAATTAATTAATAAATAATTATTAATGATTTAAATAATAAATATTTAAATTATAACAAAAATGCTTTTCAAAAAGGATGTAAGTATCCTGAGGGGTTTATACACATCTTATCTGACTAGGCATTTTAGGTAAAATTATTTTTGTTCCTCAGAATTAGTCTTTTAAGTGTTATGCAACTCTACTGTTGTGTTACATTTTGTTTTGTTTTCATTCAACAGAATTGTGATTTGGCAATATCTTAAGGAAAAATATTTATATTACTGGAATTCTTTGTTTGAAGTTAGGAAGATTAATATTTTGAATAATTAAACATTATTATAGCTCCTTAAGAGTTTTGTGCTAACAAGTGCTTTGTCCTCTAGTGAATATTCAAATAAGTAATCAATAAGCTTTTTGCCTAATTGTGTTCTCAGTGAGTATTATTGCCTTGTCTTTATATATAATGCAGTATTTATGAATGTAATTTAAAGTGAAGAAACAAGACTATAGCCAACCTAGTGATGATTTGTAGAATCTTTCTCTGATCACAGTATATTTTGGATTGACAATATTAATGAGCTTTTTAAAATGAAGTTGACTTATTTCCCAAGAATGTTACTTGATCCCGTGGTTTGAACTTTTGACAGACTATGTATTTTATCTCATAATCTCATTTGGTTGCTGAAGTGTTGCCAAAAATGGGAGATTTATTAAAAAGGAAGAAGGAAGAAAGGAATGGAAGAAGAAAAGAAAGAAGGAAACACAAACCAGTGTTTGTTTAGTAAAAATTTAAAAAACAGTAAATAATAATACTAATTAAATCCAGATACTGTTTGCACTTGGTTGGGTGTACACAGCCCACACTTGTTGGTGAACAGGAAAAGCCTATTTCAAATTGTTTAGGAATAAGAATCACTAGGCCCTGCTGCAGCTTACTTGGATTCTAAGCAAAGCCGTGTTATTTGGTATACATAGAGCCTATGGAAAACATGGATGCCTTGGTCATGTAAGAAGCTCAACTGCCCAGATTCCCTCCTCCCCAGGATTACGACCCCTATCTGTGGCTCTGGGTCATCCATGTAGGACAATTAATAATAGAAGTGGTCCATCTAGGCTCAGGTAGGAAATGAGCTTTCCTCCTATAACCTCCTGAGATTGACAGTCAGTCTTGAAGATTGACATCTTCCCTCGACCACAGGTTTACATTTGTGGAATTTGCTGTTTTGGTTAAAGAAAAAGTAAAACATGGAGGTCTCCATAAAACTCACAGTCAGCACAAAGTAAAGTTGAAAAGACTGCCTCAGATAACATTTAAACATGTGTAGTTAAATTTTATGTTAGGTGCTATATGCAAGGTACTAAGAGGGATACTACTCACAGTGAGAGATATCTTCCAGAATTTGGTTAATGGAATGAACTGATAATCACACCTGTCTATGGCCTTTCCCACCAGTAAGTTCTATTGAGTACCTGGGGGAAAGGTAGCCAGTCATTTGAATCCCATTGAAAAAGATGATTTTCAATAGTCTGCTCAAGTCACTGTTTTCTAGGTATCAAAATAGCTGTTTTGAAACTGTTTAAATTGCTTGGGTGGTAATGTGCACTTAAACAATTTGGATATTGGAATGTAGCCTCTTATATTGAGTGATTTGAGTAGAAACCACTGGTGAAGATTTTACAAATTGTGCAAAGCTAATTTTCTGCTTATCAGTCATTTACTGATTTGTAGTGATCAATATTCTATGAGAATTTGAAAAGTGAGACATTTAAAAAGTGAGACAGCCCAATGAAGTAGGAATTAATTTTAGGGTATATTTTAATTTATATCTGCTTTCATAGTTATGCAAAGATTGTGGGAAAGAATTGCCCATTTGAGTAACTTTTCTTATAGATACAGTGTGGGAAATGTATATGGCCTACAAATTGAAGAAAAGGAGAATCTGTATTATGTTTCTTCCAATTACTGTTTTATAAAGATATATCTACAAAATACGTAAGAAAATCTGTGATGAACTATAAGTCAATATACAGATAGTTACGTAATGTACCTTTTGATGTTTAAAGCAAGGTAAACTTGTTCTAAAACTGGATGTATTAATCTGAAATAATAAAGGAAATTGAAACTTAATTCCATGATAAATTTAAAAGAAGAGCTAGGTATAGTTTTTCTGTTGTGGATTTATTTATATTTAGTCAAACTGCATATAGCATTTAATTTAGTACTTGGAAAAATACTATGTGGTCTCCCACTGTTGAAGAATCCTTCCTGATGGTATGAAATATGTTTATGTGATGATAAGCAGATATGAAGGAATGAGTTTGTGTGCTAAATAGATGTTTTCATTTGAGCTAAAATAAATTTGTTTATAAAAAATAAATTAATTATGAAAACTGTAAGATGTGCTAATTAAATTCTTAATGGAAATAATGTATTTTGAGGTAATACCCCAAGCTGACCCGGTACAGTGAGACTGAATGTACTCTTTCATTGCCATTGACACCGTCTGTTGATATAGTCATTTTTAAAGCACTATGGCCATATGGAGGAAGTTATAAAGATTCCCATACTCTTTGGCATGTAATTCCATCCTTAGGAAATTATTCCAAGGAAACAATTCATTAGAAATGAAAAGCTTATTGTAACATTGTCTATCATAGGAAAACACTGAAACCACTTAAATGTTAGGCAAGTGGTTTACTAAACTGTGGTACATCAAGATCAAAGGGTAATACTTTGCAATCATTAAGATGTGAAGCTGGAGAAACGCCAATTTTCTGCCTCAAATATCTATACAGTATAATTACAACTATATTTAAAATATGTGGAAGTTAATATAGAAAAATGAAAATATAAGTATGGTTATGTTCCATTTCATATTTTTGTAAATTTCATAATTTTGTAAATTATGATGCCTGTTCAATTTTTTATTAAAGACAGAAAGTAGCCTAGTTTTTATAGCCAATGAAATAATCAAAATTTTAGACCATAAAATTTAAAGCAAGCATGAAGGACATGGGGGGATTGAAAAATGGAACTTGTTATGTTTGTTTTATTAATAAGTACGTGTTACTTTTGTTTAAGAATTACATGGATTATTTATCACGACTGTATGAGAGAGAAATTAAAGATTTCTTTGAAGTTGCAAAGATCAAGATGACTGGCACAACTAAAGAAAGCAAGAAGTTTGGTAAGCTTAGACACCTCAGTTCATTGTTTTCTATTCTATTAAAAATGGTTTTATTTATGACAGCTAAGCAAGGAGGAAGAAGATACACTAGAATTAATGAAAGAGTAAGTCTGATGCATTGATATGATTTATAGGTATTTCATAGAAGAAATGTAAATTTTTTTTTACTAATTAAAATTCTGCAGGACATGAATCTGACAGCAATTGTGTATTTATGCTATAATTAAAAATATATATTCATAAGAAAAGCAGTTGGCCAGAAAATGAAGTGCAGTCTAGTGGAGAAAGTATTAGACTAAGAGAGACATGTTGAGAGTTCAGTTTCTGACTTCCTAAAAGACCTTTTTTAACAGCTGGGGACAAATCACTGATCTCTTTCTTAAGTCATTGCTCTTCACAGGGAAATGAAAGTGATTCCTGGCTTCTTACTTCTCACTGGCTATTTTGAATTGAAAATAAAGTTTTTTTCTCCCCTGCCATGGAGATATAAATATCATACCCACATTTCTCCTGTGATTATACCTTATTTTTCCAAAGAGGTATTTTTTAAGTGTGTTATTTTTTTGTTGCTTCTAAATGTATTAGATGGACAAAACAAACAAGAAAACAAAACCCACCATGATTTGAAAGGATAACCAGTGAAAGTATCAAGTGAGGAAGGTGATTTGCCAAGGCCACATTCTGCTGTTGCATGTGCCCATCTCTGGAGTTCCCTTTGGATGGAGTTCTGTGCCAATCAAGTCAAACCTGGCCTTAAGTGGCTACAGTGTGTACTCCTCACTGTGTCTGCATAGCTCCCCCTTTAGAATCATGAGCTTAGCATTTGCTTGTTGAAAGGAGCCTATGCCCTAAGCTACTTCAGTAATCAGAAAACAGGATTGAAATTGATAGCTCATCTTTCCATTCTTTTCTTTAGGACAAAGAAGACTGTCTTTAGTGGGTAATTATTTTGTAATTCACTGGTTGGTTGGTTGGTGTTTTGTTTTTTTTAATACAACACTAATATATTGATACACTAGTCCAGACTTTTGAAATGGTTTGAATCTGTGTACAAATTTGTTACACTTAGGTAAAAATACTGATAAGAATCTTGGGACAATAGGCTTTTGGAAACAAAAATGCTAACTCATCCTAAAGGTTAATTGTTCTCAAACAGCAGTGTGTTTATATCCTTGTTAATGTTTCACTGTGGATATGTGATGTTTTTGGTTTTGATTTTTGTTTTTTTTTTTTTTAGTAAACAGCATATTATTAATGCAGTTACATGTTTAATGTTTTCATTTAGTATATTTGTCACCACTTGTTAGTGAACCATTTTATTTTGAGAGAACTCTTCTACAATGTATGAGAACTGGAGGTAAAAGGGAAATCTTTCTAAAATTATGTCTCCTCGGGAGGTCATTAATCCCAGTATCATAATAGTTTATCAAGCCTAAGATTCACACTGAGATAAATGACATAATAAAAACATAATTTAAGTCAAGTATAATAGCATCTTAATGGAATTGCATTAACCTGAAACCTAATTTTTTTGTTTTCTTAGTCCTTGAAAAGTTCTTAAATTATCTTGTTGAAAATATTTTTAAATTAACACAAATACAAGTATAGAAAGCATTTTTATAGTATTAAAACTTAAAATTATATTTCTTCTCTATTAAATAATAAGAACTAAGAGAGTACTTTGTGGTAGTTGATGGTACCAGAAAATTATATAATTTCAGTTATTTTGATAAAATCAGCTATAAGAAAAATTCAATAATAAGTGGAACTCAGAGGATAAAACGGTCTGGTTCATCTTTGAGGATCTAACTTATTAGTTAGCATTTAAAAATAAATTTCAAATTAAACACAAATGACAAGTTCTAAATGAGGTAGAATATAAATTTTTAAAAAATCTTTTCAATGATTCAAATTATGTTAAAATCAATTTTAATAATAATTATAATTAAAATAGAAGCCTGAAATTTTAGGATAACTTTTTAATGAATCAAAATTAGTAATTATAAATAGTATTTAAATGTGTTGTGTTTTTCATTTGCTCTGAAAATTCTATAAGAATAGAAAGTCAGACTGGATATATTTTATAAAAGTAATTGTATAGTCAGCATAGTCATAGAGATTAAGGATAATACTCTCTTTTTGAACCACTCTGGACTCAAGTTTTTAACATCTACTTCAAATAATTCAAAATAATGTTAAAATGCCAGCAAAGTATCTTTTCTCTGTGATAAGGTCTTTTTTGATTAATAGGTTTACTTTGACATCCTCAGAGGCCTGGAATTTTCTCCCCAAGATTGTTATTTTGGTGGGTTTTCCCCCATTGTATTCTGCAACTGTATATAGTAAAATGGCAGGCAAATGTAATAATTATTTTTTAAATCACCAGTTTTTTTCTGTCTACAAGTAAGATAATACACACAGGCATTTTAGTCCATTAACATATGCATTTACATAATTACTGCCTCTCATTTAACATTCCAAAATCTTAAAAATGGTATGTCAAAATCATTTTTCATTCTGTGCTTCTCTACTAAGCTACGAAATTTTGATTCCAAAGGGAGTCTTGAATAGAAGACCGAATTCACAGCTGGCTGGAAATTCGTCCCGTAAATATTTATTAATTATCTATTATATAATAAGTACCACTAGGTTCTGAGAATGCAGCAATGAGCAAAGACCCTACCCTCATGAAGTTTATAGTCTAGTAAGGATAATTTAAAGATACTTAAAAGTTTACCTGGATATTGTTGCATGTTGCTGATAAATAATGTAGACTTTTTATTATGAGTCCCAAATTGTAGTTAATAGGCACTAGTAGTAATTCTGTATTCTTTATTGGCTACCAAAAAAAAAGTATATGATGAATTAGGCCTTGCTCTGGAACTGGTGACTTAGTTTAGTGACATCTTAAGGCCACCAGAAAGTACTGTTCAGATTGGCCAGCTAGGACGTAGCTCCAGCATGATCCTTGCCCACCTCTCTAATGTCCAGCCTTACTTTTCACAATCCCTTGAGTTTCAGGTAGCTAAGGCTGGAAAGATACACATATCGCTCATGTGACAAATTAGTAGCTTATACTTGGGCTTTTGCCTTGAAGATTGTCAGTGACAGTTGACACACTGTTTTTAAAATATTTCTAGGTTATGGTCTTCAGTTTTCTCTTTCATTCTATAATTTCTTTCTTTGCCTTTCACATCAAATTCTAATTTGAGTTTAGAATGTTTCACAAAATGATCTCTGTAATTGATCTTATAAATACTATATAGAGAGAAGTTTTAGAATAAAAGAAATGCCAAATGATCCTTAAAAAGCCAAGATTCCTTCCCCGTTCCTCATATTTGTATGGTACAAGCAATAAAGACACTCATGTCAGAGTAGGCCCACCAAAAAAAAAAAAAAGAAATGAAACGAAACGCTCAAATTCTTCCATTAAACCTGTTCCCTCGGCTTTACCCTTCCATCCACTTATCTCCTGATAAATAGTATTTTGATACATACCTTTTATTCCAGGTGTTCACAAAGCCAGTTACTAAGTAGTACAGCTTGATATTTTGAAATGGTTTTAAAACCCTACTCATATATTTTTTTTTTCAGATGTAGTATAAAATTATTTAGTACACTAGAGATTGCTACCAAGAGCTTTCAGGGAATATGGAATTGTTGATGCATTTATTGTCTAAATCTATAACTGCATCCAATAAGTTTCCACTATATTATTTATTTGAACCTTATTTTCTTCGGAAACTAAAACTTGTAAATATAGTCTTTTGAATTTAAATATGTCAGCTTCATAAACTTAAAACAATAATTTAAAGGTTTGGGGTGATTTTACACATATAGATATTTTTATCTGAATATTTGAGTAAAAATAATACATTAAAAGACTAGTAAAGTTTCTCATAATTTTTCAAACAGTAGCTGACCAACTAAACATATGTTGCACCTCTTGTTACTTGATGCTCATGGTTCTTTGCATGTGTCTTTTAAACTAGAGCTTTAACTTCCTCTTGTGCATGGTTTGTGCAAATTGCAGTTTATTAACTTGTCTTTGTCTTTGATGCTTGCAACCTAATCCATCACAGCTACACTTCCTCGAAAAGAAAGTGCTGTCAAACAGGAAACAGAGAGTGAGTATACTTAGTGTATTAGTAGGTAATCTCAATGCATGTTTGTTTAATGTCTAGAAATTAGTTATTTGTCTTGAAAAAGTTACACCAAAAATATTGATTATTCAGAGTTGTCAGGTATTGGTGAAATAAAACCAACATGATGGTAGTGGTGTGTGTGGCTACAGCAAAGAAATATGTAACGTAGTTAAAAATATATGGTGGATAACCAGAAATTTATGAAAAAGCTTAACCATTATACTTCTGTTTTCAGGCTATGGTTAGAAACTATAAAAATTCTTTTACATATTGGTCAGACTTTACATAAAACCAAAGTTTGTCTTTAATTGTTCTATTATACCTTCATTTGTCTCTTTTGGCCGTCAGCAAATAATACAGGTTAACTGAGAGATATTCAAGAAGAATAAAAAAAATTTAATTTATTTATATTTAATTCTGAATAAAAATAATCACATTTTCTTATAAAAATGGAATCCTTTCACTCTTTAATATATGTAGGATATTGTCCAGCCATATTGTTCTAATTTTTCTTTATGGCTATGATGGATATGTATATTCATACATAAACACAGATGTCCTATATTAACATAGTTAACGATATATTAAATTTTGGTTGTATTTTAAATATAACAAGTTTTCAGGTATTTTTTTCTTTTCATTTTGTTTAGTTTTTAAAGAACTGTAGTTAAGCAGTTCCCTTTAATCAGTATAATCATCATAAAAGCAGGGTCTCTGGGTTTAGGAATATATTAAGTTGAGCTTTATGTAATTGACCTTTTCGTAGAACAAGAATGATCGAGAATTGGTAGTTTCACATGGTTCAGCCTAATATGTGGAGACTAGTAATATTGAGATATGACAGTTTTCTTCAGAAATATAACAAAATTATACTAGCTAGTACTAAAGGGTCAGAGACCATCCACATTCATGTCTTTTGAATGGGAAAGAAATCCTCATCTATTTTAGTGTAGAGATATCATCAGGCAACTTTGTTTATGACGGGACTGGGCAGGGCATAAATTATGTGATCTTTAAGATCCGTTTCAGTCCTTCTCTATAGATCTGTGTAGTTTCACAACTCTTTACAATATGCTCAGGAATAGGACATAAATGTTAACGAAAGAAAAGGACATTCTACAGCCTGTCCCAGGTGGTAGACTTGTGCCCTAACTGTTAGGAGCCCTGGAAGACCGAGACAGTGGAAGGTAGCCCTGAGTTATGCTGTGGATCGTTTATTCCCAAAGGTCACGACTTTCAAAGTTCTATTATTTCTTAGGTCTTCATGGAAGTTCTGGGAAATTAACTGGATCTACTTCTAGTCTAAATAAACTCAGTGTTCAGAGTTCAGGAAATCGCAGATCTCAGTCATCTTCCTTGCTGGATATGGGAAACATGTCTGCCTCTGATCTCGATGTGGCCGACAGAACCAAATTTGATAAGGTAAATAAAACAACAGGTACTTCTTAAACATTAATATTAATTTTCTAACAGCAGTTCGTTTTTGTTTTAAGAGTGTTCAAAGATTCATTCTTTCTCAATTAACCATGTATTACTTTTCCAATTCTGAATCTAAAAAAAATACTTAAATGTCAAGTAAAGTGTGACTTATCAATTAAATGGCATTATAGCTTTATTAAAATTTGTTAGAAATCATAAAATACTTGTATCTCAAATCTGAGTTCTTTAAGTAGCTACAAAGTAAAGAGGAAATAACAGCTTTTAAGAAGCTTAACTGTTCTCTGCAATGCATTAAATAAGCTTAAAAAGTTTGTCTCTGTGTTCCTCTTTCCAGATTTCAAGTGAATAAATGTTATGAGTTTTATTTTAGGTGTGTTCTGGCCCTGTTATGCCTTGATAATACTGCTTTGTCCTGTCAATCTTGGAAGAGTTTGTTTTGGGGATTCTATTGTGATTATGGATACAGCATCCATGGTCCCTGCATAAAAGTGAATTAAATGTGTAATGTTATTTTAAGTATTTGGTGCAGTTCTTTCATTTTAGTTTTCTTCAGATCTTTGAACAGGTACTAAGTGAACTCGAGCCCCTGTGTCTAGCAGAACAGGACTTCATAAGTAAATTTTTCAAACTACAGCAACATCAAAGTATGCCTGGAACTATGGTACGCCTCACATTTATTTATTGGCTAATATTTATGATCTGTGGCATCATTAGCCTGATTAATATGTTGTCACAATTTCAATATCAGAACAGAAAATGAAAGAATTCATAATGTAAGGACTTTTAAAATAATTTTGTCATACCACAAGATAATAAAAACAGTGATAGTTAGAATTTGGGCATCTAATTTAATATTCCAGACTGTTTTAGGCCTAAACATTCTCTAAATTACTGAGGGGGGGACATGTATGAATTTACTTTGCAAAAAAAAAATTATTTAAAAAGCAAGTTTAGCATTTTTAGTAGTCATCAAGAAAAAATATAATTTTCCAAAAAAAGATCTTTGATGTTTGAGTGTATATGCTATGGTCTAGCAAAAAGAAAAGGGAATAAAAAAGAGGAGGAAGGAAGGATGAGGACTCAAATCTTTCCATGGTTTTGTTAATAACTAGCTATGAGACCTTAGACCAATTATTTAATTCCCAGTTTCCTAATCTGTTCAGTGGATTTAGAAATGCCTATTCAGCATTCCTCTCATGTGGTGAAAATATAAGAAAATAAAATGAGAGATTTGCAACAATATTTTGAAGGACTTAAAAAGACCAATTCAAATAAAGCGATTTTAAAATTTAAGGTCATCTTTAGAAAGAGAACCAACGTATAAAAAGCAGTCATAAAATAAATGAGAAAATTACCTCAAATGGTGGAGGACTTGTTGTAGTTGTGGTGATAGTAAATTTTCTTACTTCATGGCTTCTGTAAGAATTTGTGATAGCATTTTTTAAATGGCAAAGTTTTATTAGCATGATTACTGAGATTTCTTTATTTTTTAAAATTCTTTATTGAAAGTTGTTTCTCGGTATTTTCTGGTTTTTGTTGAGCTGTCCTCCCATTCCCACTTCCCCCCAGCCTCCTGTACTTTCTCTCTCCCCACTTTCCCCTCATGTGCAAACACAGCTTCTCACCCCACAATAATTCTCTGATAAAATCTAAGAACAAAGCATTTCATTCTTAAAGAGCATACTAAATTATGTAATTTTATGGGTAATACTACCTTTAAAAATCATTTTTCATAATGTATTCTAGGAATTTTAAGATTGAGCAGGCTTTTGCTATATAAATTAGTCAAATTGTTGGTCTTTTATTATGTAAAGTACCTGAATAATTTTTACAGACTGAAGCAGACGACCTAGATGGAGGAACATTATCACGGCCACATAATTCTGGCACACCGTTGCCCGTTTCATCTGAGTATGTGTTTGTTACTATCTATTATTTATTTGGGGGGAAAAATAAACTTTACATTGAGCATAGAGGAGTACAGCTCAGTGAGTCCAGATGGCTCTCAAAGCACCGCCGTCTACACCCAGTGTCTTACTGAACATTTCACTGAATTAAAATAGGTGCTGTTGTGCGACTCTGCAGTTCCTTGCTCTAGTCTTCACAAAAAATGTAATCAATTTTGAGGTTTGCTGGTGGGAAGTAGCATTTGAATTGCCATGTAGTTCTCGGAAATCACAAAGCACATTTCAGGATCTGGCTTTACAAATGAGAAAGTTAATCATAGTGATAAAATTTAACTTCAGAAAGTATGTTTATGTGGGAAACCAGTGTATAATAATTAGTTCATCATATTTGGACATTTTATTAGTGGAAATATCATGTTACTCATTTTGTATCTACCCAGTGGATTAAAGTTAAAGATGAATACACCTGATGCTAATAATAACTATATTTTGTATGTTTTCTGAACAGGAAGGATATGATTCGCCAAATGATGACTAAAATATTTCGCTGCATTGAGCCAGAATTGAACAACCTAATTGCATTAGGAGACAAAATTGATAGCTTTAATTCCCTTTATATGTTAGTCAAAATGAGTCATCATGTATGGACTGCACAAAATGTGGACCCTGCTTCTTTTCTGAGTACTACATTGGGAAATGTTTTGGTGACTATCAAAAGGAACTTTGACAAATGCATTGTAAGTTTTAAAAAAAAAAAAAAAAAAACCCTTAGGATTCTAGTCATTGCAAAAAATAGGTAAATGTGTTTAAATCAAGAGATTTCCAGCTTTGCATTGGGGCATCTACTGTTCTCATTCCTCAAAGCTTTGAATCAGGGTGTTGGCTACAATATATGTGAACAGAGGTGGTTGGATGATAACTATGCGAGTTAGCTTCCCTTCTACATTGTGAATCTTGGTAAGTTCTGGAGTAGGTGGCATAGCAACTTTAGCTGCTCAAGAGATCCACTAGGTGAATCTCAGTTAACTAATTAGTGACCATAGATTTAATGAAACAATTGAACTGTCACTTGGATTTATTTTTGTTCTTCTTTTAATATACTCTAATGAGAAAATTCATAATTGGATTATTTTAACTGATTGTTTAAACTATTTAAGTTTATTTTATGTGTAATAGCTTTAATTAATAATATTGCTTTATTTTAAGACTTGTTCTTATAATAACCTGCAGCAGTCATCATTTTCCTCCTTGTCATAGTAAAAGAAAAATCATTAATAACTATAACTTTTATTTATATAACTTTATTAGGTTTTGGTAAGCTTGCAGGTATGAATTGGGCTGGTCCAGGTTCTCAAAACAGTTGTTTTTGTTTGTTTATTTTTAATTAACGTACTTAGTATGTAAAAGTGGATATGTATCATGAATATTATTTCTATTACGTAACCTTTAAGTTATATTTAGCTCTTGAATATCCATAGACTAATGGGAGATAAAAAATATTAAGAGCAATTAAAATCCATGTCATTTTTCATACTTTTTAAAAAATAAAACTTACCGAGTGTTTGAAAGTATAAAAGCAACCTATATCCGCTATAGAAACTTAAATGTCACCTCAGTAAGCTTGTTAATCTCCCTTTCCTACCAAATGATTTCACTTGGTATTTGAAATACTGTGAAATTTGATGATTTAAGAGTTATCTTTTTCCCTCCCCCACCTTCACCAGAGGTGATGAAAAATCTGGAAGGTCTGATTGCAAGCTTATAGCCAAAAGAAAAAGGAAGAGGTACCAAAGGCTAAGATGAATCCCACATGACATAGCTGAAACACTGAATTATGAGGACACTACACATTTCCACAATATAAAGGCTTTGTTACTTTTATCAGTAAAATATAATTTTATATAATACGTCTCAACCCAGTAGAACGTAATTGTTAAAAACATAGGATGTAGTGTCAGGTGGATGTAGACATAGGTTCAGATTAAGTACTTAGCACATTGTCTGGCACAAAATAAGAGCTTACTAACTGATAGCTCATAATGGTGGTGGTGGCAGTGGCGGTGGTGATAGTAATATTAGTAGTAATTAATGATAGTTAATTGAAGAATGTTCATGTTACTCTCAAGACAGGGCAGTGGAGAAACAAAGTAAAAATAACCTAGACAAAGGTATAAACCTATATTTTCTTGTAAATTGTATGTACTCCTATGGATCTGCCTTTTGTCACTAAAGGGAAGGATGGTCTCTTCTGCTGTCGTCGCTGTCTCTTATTTTATTTTATTTTAATTTATTGGGGTGACAATTGTTAATGAAATTACATAATTTCAGGTGTACAATTCTGTATCACATCATCTATAAATCCCATTGTGTGTTCACCACCCAGAGTCAGTTCTCCTTCCATCACCATATATTTGATCCCCCTTACTCTCATCTCCCTCCCGCCACCCACTGTCTCTTATTTTAACTCACGTCTTCTCAATGTCTGGTAGATTGTGTGTGCTCAGTAAGTGTTAAAAGTTTTGGTATTTGGGACAAGATCAGGACCTAGGGCCTACCTTGAAAAGTAGTGAATGGGTATGTGTATATTGACCCAAAAGTATGAATGTCAGATGGCTGCAGAAAAAGAAAGAGATAACACTTGAGTTTGATTCTCATCTGGTGGCCAAATCAGAAGTGTCTGATGTTCTTCAAAGAACAAGGTTAAAAAAGGTAGCCTAACCCAAGCTAGAGCTAAAATTAGAAAGTAACTGACACATCAAGTACTACCAACCCGGACTCTGCAGTCCAGTATAGTATTTCTTAACTACGTTTAATTTGCTTTTCAGGATTCCTCACTCTGTAGGGAAGTGGATTTGTACTCTTAAACCTTTGAGAGTGATATGATTTGGTGAAATTACCGTGGACACAAGTAATATGGTGATATGCGGCAAGCCTCAAAGTTGTAGTTTTAAACACTGAATAACATCCATGTCCCTTTGGTGATGGCAGTATGATTTGGCAAATCAGCTGGAAATTTACTTTTGCGAGATTTAGTTTATTGATGGCTCTTTTGCAAATGAGCCATTTACTTGTTACAAAGTAAATGTAAATGCCAGAGAAGATAAACTATGTATCATTTGGAACACTTCCTATTAGTGTTCAAGTATATTCAGGCTATAATTCTATCCTTTGCATTTAAATGATGCAAAACAACAATCATCAAGTAGTTTAATAACAATAGACCAGCATTCATAAATCAGTGCTTACTACCGGTATGTACCAGGCACTGGTCTAGCACTTTGCACACATATCTCATCTCGTCCTCACAACCTCTTCCTTCCCACATAAGGTAGATGCTTCGAGAGGCTATGTTACTTTCCCCAGTTCAATAGCTAAAAAGTGATGGAGATGATGTTCATAATCCCCCCAGTCGGGTTCCAGAGCATGCCGTCTTACACTGCCCGCAATCTTACACTGCCCTCTTCACTGCATCCATTTTTCCTCCTCACAGTAACCAATGCTGATGAAGTAGAATAGTAGTAAAGATAATATGAAATGGTTGACAGTACTCACAGGGCTTTCTTATACTAGTACCTGTAGCCTAAATAATTCCTTTCTAATTCACGTCGTATGGTTTTCAGGTTATACCCCGAAAATCTCAACACAATGAAATTTTAGGTAGAAGTTGAAAATGATCCCATATTATTTGGCAGTGTATCTCTTACTGCTAATAGATCTAAATCTCCTGAGAAGTACACAGAGCCATAATTGAATCCATGGATGTTTTTGAACCCAAATGTCTAGATTCTGTCAACATGAAACATCCTTTTTGCACTTTGTCACTGTCATACACAGCCCTTTGCTGAAGTAATTTAGAATAAGTAATGAACAGACTAGATACATGGAAGACAATACAACGCAAATCCATAGTAGAAATGCCTATTCTCCCTCTCTGTTCTCACACCCCAAAATATAGAACTTGTCTATCCAAACATTTTAAGCTGGTGAGAATTGGAAATGACTATGGTTCTCACATTTGCCCATGTGGCTACCAATCAGAAGTGACCTGGAGAGAACCTGTGTGTGCTCTTATCAGCTGTGTCCCAAAATGGGCAATTGCCTTGTACTTCTTTCATAAATGAGAAAAATATTTATTGGTTGTTTTTACTTTGAACAAAGACAAGGTTCACAGGCCTTGTTTACATCTTTTTTAAAATAATTTGGATTTTTTTTCCTTGACTTAATTTTCTTAACTAAAATATATGTATTTTTTAATGTATAGGAATAGTTTTTCTTAGTTATCCCTATTGTATTCATCTTTAATTAGTAAACATACAGAATGTTCTAAATTCTATCCTTCCTCTATGATATATACATTTGGTTGCAATTACATGTTGTTTTTAAATTGCTTGGCCATTTCTCTCCCTCACTTTCTGCCTAACTTTAGAGTAATCAAATAAGGCAAATGGAAGAAGTAAAGATCTCAAAGAAGAGTAAAGTAGGAATTCTTCCATTTGTTGCTGAATTTGAAGAATTTGCTGGACTTGCAGAGTCAATCTTTAAAAATGCTGAGCGTCGTGGAGATCTAGATAAAGCATATACTAAACTTATCAGAGGAGTATTTGTTAATGGTAAGCTTTTGAATTTTTGGTTGGTTGTTTTTATTATTTCTTGTATCTAGGAAGTTGGGAGTCAGATAATGTTTATTATTTTTCATATTCTAAAACCTTTTTTTAAGTGTTCTGAAATTAAAGTTTTCTTAAATTTGAAAAACAAGCAGTATATAAAACCCATCCATTATTGTCAGGAACCACTTATATTTTAGAGTTCATATGGGCTAATTACTATTCCAAAATTGAATTCATTTTTTTAAACACAAAAAATGACTTCCCAGATTACATTTGCATTTCAGCAAGAGTCTTCTAGAAATGATAGGCAGTGATGGCTGTCTAACCTTAAGCAAATCAATTCACTTCTTTAGGCCTCAGATTTTGTATGTGTCACATGAGGTAGATTAATGCTAAAATACTGTTATTCACTGTCTTCTTGTGTCAGATCCCACAATTAAGTTACAGAAACAGCATGGATGTGTCATTTAATTTGAAATAAATGATCTGATTACATATATTCAGAAATTTTAAAAGCTAAGAAAAATGACAGGAAGTGGAATCATCTCACCAATTACATGTGACATAATTTCAGTGGAAACAGGTGTAGGAGATAGGTAAAGTACATGATTGAATGTTTGTATGGTTAATATTTCTTTTAAAATTCAAACTAACTGCTTTTTCTGATTGTAATGTAATATATGCTCATTGCACAACCCCAAAAATTAGACAACAGATTTTAAAAATCAGATAATTTGTAATCTCATCATGCAGATAACATTTAATTATTATCCTTCCAAACTTTTCAATGTGTCTCTCTTCCTCTTTAAATGTGCACATTGTATGTGTGTGTTCTCTAATACGAAATTTTTATCATACGTTACATGCCATTTTAGAACCTGCTAGACTATAATCTCAGTCTTATCAATGAGTATAGATAACCATAATCATTTTTAATGATTGCATAGTATTCCATGCATCATTATTTATTTACCAAATCTTCTATTAATAGGCATTTAATTTGATTCCAGTTTCTTGTATATATTTTTGTATAGTTAAAATATATAACTATAATTATTGGGTAACTTACCCAATAATTTCCTTAGGGTAAATTACTACAAATGGAATTACTGGGTCAAAATGTTTGTGTATATCTCAAGGCTTTCGCCAAATTGTCGTGCAGACAGGTAATACCGGTTCAGTTCTGTGAGCAGTTGGTGAAAATTTCTGTCACATCTGCACCAGTGCTGAAGATTACTAGGTATTATCAATCTTTTTATTCTTTGTCAGCCTAATAGTCTGTAAATTTATTTTGCTATGGTATTTTGTATTATGCAAGAGTTTTCAAATTTTATGTCAAATTTATTTACCTTTTCCTTTATGACTTCTAAGTTTGGGGCCATTCGTAGAAAGGTTTTACTATCATAAAATTATTTTTTAATTAGATTTATTTTTCCTTAGAACTTAATGATTGCATTTACTTATTTATTTGCTGTCTAAGTACTTGAGCAATTTAGAATTTGTTTGGCTGAAAGATGTGAAATAGGAATCCAAATTTAATGTATTCAAAAGGACCAGCTGGTTGTCCTAACACATTGTGAATAATTCATCATTTTCCCCACTGATTGGAAAAGCCACCTTTATTATGTACTAAGTTGCCATATATATGAGACTGTTTTAGAATGACTTTTTAAATTAGATTTAGGTGAATGTAAAGTCCGGAAATGTGCTTGCTTTTTCAGTTTGAAAATGAAAAAGATCATGTAAATATTTTTAAAGCTAAATATAGTCATGCTCATGTCAGGATGTTATTATATTTTTTCTGTTTTGATTTAGTGGAGAAAGTAGCAAATGAAAGCCAGAAGACCCCTAGGGATGTAGTTATGATGGAAAACTTTCACCATATTTTTGCAACACTTTCTCGTTTGAAAATCTCATGTCTAGAAGCTGAAAAGAAAGAAGCCAAACAAAAATACACAGATCACCTTCAGTCTTACGTCATTTACTCTTTAGGACAACCTCTTGAAAAACTAAACGTAAGTATATTTTCATTTAGTATATTTTCCCTGGTGTTGAACACAAATACATATATTTATGTACGAATAACACAACAGACATTTATCCTAAATTTGCTCACATATGATGCAGCACAATAAGGAAGGAGGGTCTCAGTTACTAAAACTGCCAGTGTGCCATGACACTGCTAAGTGCTCTGTATGCACTGTTTTTTCAAGTTCTTGTAAACAAAGATGGGGTAAGATAATAGCCCTGTTTTACAATGAAGAAACTGAAAGTAAGAGAACTGGCTTGAAGTTGTAACTGGCAAGTAGCAAAACCAGGGGATGAACTCTGGATTAGGTTTTTCCATTATAGCAGACTCTCATTTCTTACTTGGTAAATAGCTAATCTTTATCCCTAGTTCAGAAGAAGATTTTGAAACTTTATCAAGATAAAAGAAAAACCGAAAATTGCTTTGTTCGTTGCCTTTTCCTTTCCTGACTTGTATCATTCCCCAGAGCAAGTCTAGTCTTTAAAATTAAGAAATGAAGGTTTTAGAAAACTTTGCAACACAGTACAACAGTTCTTCTAATAACATTGTTTCATTCAATATGGCTTTGTTATAATGTTAATGAGATGCCAGGAACTTAACTCTTGTTTATGTGACTTAGACTATTGTAAAAATGGTTTTCATTAGGCATTGTTTCACTTAGTCACAGAGCCTATCGACACTGTCTTACTGTAGATGCTTAAATGGACCCTTCTAACTGACCTTGTCCACAATGTGATTTGTCATCTTTTGTAAGTTTTTAACTTGAAATTAGAGTGACATAAAAATATGTACTTGTCAATAATTCAGAGAAATTATAAAAGACATTTAATCAAATACAGAATCAATTTCCTATAAAACTTCAGGTCAGATATTCCTTTAGGATTAAAGGTCTGTCTGAGCCCTAAAGCGACATGATACTTAATTGTAACATCAGGCATTCCATTTGAAATCAAATTTAAATCAGAAGCATTGCTAGATCCTTTATTTAACATTGTTATGAAAGCTCTAGGCAATGTAATAAGACCTAAAACATAAATCAGAGACATAGAAAAGAGTCAGAATTATACTTATCTATATATAATATGCTGAAATTATTGGTCTCTGGTGAAGTAGTAGGATTCAAAATATATCCAGAAACAAGTTATTTCCTGTGTGTAATAGTAACCAATTAAAAGTTTATATTGAAACAATTTTAAATCTCCAGAAATAGACTTGTCAAAAAATTGTTATCAAAAAATATAAGTTAATGAAGAATAAACAAATAATACTTGCTAAGAAAACTTTAAAGAAATATAATGAGAGGGGATTTGGCTTGTCAGTATTAAATCATTGTATAGTGCTCAAATAAAGGCAATCATAAAGCTGCATATTAAAAAAAAAAATAAACTGTTGTCGGTTTCTATGGTGATGGAAGGAGAACTGACTTTGGGTGGTGAACACACAATGCAATATATAGATGATGTATTACAAAAATGTATACTTGAAACCTATATAATTTTACTAACCAATGTCATCCCAATAAATTTAAAAAAACCAAGACCCTGCCAAAAAATATATGTACATATATATACTTAAAAGACAACCTGAGAAGAATAGTTGTAATAATACAGCAGTCAGTACATTTAATACAAAAGATATTCTTTTAAAATCAATAAGAAAAGCGCTAACATCTTAATTTATAAATGGGCAAGGGTTCTAAATATACTACTAAACATACAAAAGCAGGTTAACTTCATTTGTAGCCAAAAAATTGTAAAATCAAACAACAAATAAACCACTTACTATTAAAATGGCAATGATTACTTTTTAATTATGATAATGCTGATGATAGAATGTATGGTAAGATAACTGTTAACAGAAATATAAATTGATTGAACTCTTCTTGGAAGCAGTTTTTGTATATGAGGAATCCTCAGAATACTTACAAGTACATTCCTTAACTGAGGAATTATAGTCTTAGAAATTTACAGTGAAAAGTAATCTGGATAAATACTTATGTACAAAAGATATTTATGGCAACTGTATTGTAGTAGATTTTGTTTTAATCTGAGTAGATTTTCCCAAGTGAAAAATATTAAATATCCAATACTGGAGGAATGAATAAATAAATTGTAGTTCAGTCATTGGATGGAATATAATGCAGCCATTAAAATTTATACTTCGGAAAAAAACATAACATATTAAATGGAAAATACAACATAGAAAATTATAATCTCATTTACATACTCACATCAAAAGACTAGAAGGAAATCTGAAATGTTAACAGTAGATATCTCTGAGTAGTATAATAGATGATTGTTATTTTTATCATGATTGTTATTTTATCCTTTATATTTTTACACATTATTTGGTTTTTACATAGTGAATATATACTATTTTACAATCAGATTTTTTTAAAAAAATGTAAATGAAAATAAAAGCTGTTCTTAGCCATTATATCTTTTCATTTCCTTGAAGCATTTCTTTGAAGGCGTTGAAGCTCGTGTAGCACAGGGTATAAGAGAGGAGGAAGTAAGCTATCAACTTGCATTTAACAAACAAGAACTTCGTAAAGTTATTAAAGAGTATCCTGGAAAGGAAGTGAAGAAAGGTCTAGATAACCTCTATAAGAAGGTTGATAAACATTTATGCGAAGAGGAGAACTTACTTCAGGTATGTTTAGTTCTTTTAACTATCGTAGATTGCACATTCTTACATATATTGCTTTTTCCCAAAATATTCCTCTAGAAATGCTACAGGTTTTCTAATTTTAACGCAGAATGAAAGTTCCATAAAGTACAGACTAGATGAATGAATTCTGAGGAAGAAAGGAATATTTATATAAGCTTATATGGCTCTTCCTGCTTATTTTGTATTTCTGTTTTATTGTTTTCAGGCATTAAGTTGCTTTTCTTTTGTTTGGGGATGGGTTTTGTTTTTTGGGTTTTTTTAGAATTGAGGGGAATAAGTAAATGGAATATAGTATAGTACATGGCAGTGATTCTGATCATGGGGGGTTGGAGTTAGAAATGGGTTCATAATCTGGATCCAGATTAAGCTGTATGACTTTGGGCAAATTAGTTAACCTCTTTGAGCCTCAATTTCCTTATTTGGAAAGTGGAAATAATATCTCTCTGGTGCAGTAGACACTACTATTGTCATTGCCGTGTTATAGATGAGAAAAATCAAACTTTATAGAGGTGGAGTAGTAAGACCAAGAACCCATAGTTAATGGATGGTAGAGCCAGATTTAAACCCCAGATGGAGCCATTATTCTTTATAAACCTTTATATATGAAAAGGCCCAGAGATAAGTGAGAATAATTCTGATTCCAGCCTCCATCAAAGCCTTTGGGTGGGATATTACATTTGTGTTAGCCTCTGAAAGTCAGATAGTAATTTAACAGATAAAATGGGAGATGTAGTATTCCAGGTGAAAGAAATACCATTAAAAGATGAAAAGCAAAAAATGTAATGCTGTTTAGTCTTAAATTGACAGGAATTTTGGATTTGTTAGATTTAGGGTTTACTAGGGAAAATCCTGGAAAAAGACATTCCCTCAACTGTCAAATAGGCATGATGATCATAATACCCTCCCTCACCAGGTTGTCATGAAACTTAAATAGGATAATGTATACATAGAGCACTTTGTACTGTGCTAATACTGAGTACATGTCAATGAATGCTACCCATTATTATTAGCTAATATGTTAGTGTATGTATCAGATTTCTGTCTTAATGGTTGTCTACATATTAATTTCCCCTGTGAGATTATAAATTCCTTGGATTACAGATAATCCATCTGTCTCATCTTGGTGTCTACCATGGCATCAAGCAGTGTTTTCCATCATCAATTTTAGGTGAAGAAATTTTCAAACTTTCATTTGAAATAAAATTTAAGCATTAACTATTACATTTCATTTAATCAGTAGTCTTAATTCCATGCGTAATTGTGCATCACCACATCTGTGTTGGATATTGTAGTAGATATAATAATAGCTAAAATGTAGTGAGTACTTACTGTGTCACATACTGTTCTATGTACTTTACATACATTCACTCATTTAATCCTCACAAGAAACTTACGAGGAAGGTATTATTACCCCAGTTTATAGATGAGGAACTTGAGGTATGGAGTGGTGATGTAACATACTTGAGGTTACATATCTTATAAATAGGAGGTAGGGTGCATGTTTTTAACTCTTAACACTCTGCTAAAGTCTTAGAATATGTCTTGATATTATTTCTACATACTTGATTATGTATCGTTTCCATTCATAGTTTAATGACTTTTATTTTCATTTGTATAATAGGTGGTGTGGCACTCTATGCAAGATGAATTTATACGCCAATACAAGCACTTTGAAGGTTTGATAGCTCGCTGTTATCCTGGATCTGGTGTTACAATGGAATTCACTATTCAGGACATTCTTGATTATTGCTCCAGCATTGCACAGTCCCACTAAACCTTAGGAAAGAAAAGGTAAATGAAAAAAGCACTCCATGTCTACCAGACACTTTTCAAAAATATCAGCAACTGTTTTGAGAACCCAAACTTGAAATTTTATGCAGTATTAAATGTCAGATAAATGGATAACACCATGCTACAAACATTCAAGAGCAAAAGTACCAACTTAAGCAGTAGCAGTTTTATTTGGCCAGTAGGTTGTGTACTAACTTAAAGCATTTATCTCATCATAAAATATCTTCAGCATTTTTCTGTGACTGAACAGGAAATTTTCCTTTATTGCCTAGCTTCTTGTATTTGTGAGTGGTTATTTTCTGAGTAATGCATTAGGAGTTTGTCAGCTTCATGTAACTACTAAAATATTGTACAGAATTTTTCCCCCCTGCCTAGCTAATATGTATATGAATAAGGGATCTTGTGATCAGTTGTAAACTTGGATTTTAGGATTATGTGACTGTGTAGCAATGATGCTAAAATAAAGAAATTTTCAAAACAGTTGAAATTTGATATTCTTAGAACTGTTATATGCTTAACAGATCAATACATAAAGACAGCACACGAGGTTCTTATAAAAATCAATACACAAAAATTAACTACATGTCCATTTACTATAAAACACTTAAAAGTGTCATAAGATAATGAGAAAAATAAAATCATTTGTAATAGTATAAAATATCTAGCATTAGGACTAAATGTAATAAAATGTGCTATGGACTGAATGGTGTCCCCCTTGAAATTCATATGCGGAACCCACCCTCCCCTCCATGTGACTGTATTAGAGATATGGTGGTTAGGTTAAAGGAGGTCATAAGAGTAGAGCCCTGATCCAATACAACTGGTGCCCTTAAGACATTTGAGGATACAGGAAAAAGGCAGCCATATACAAGGCAGGAAGTGAGTGCCCACCAGAGCCCAGGATGCTGGCACCCTAATCGTGGACTTCTAGGCTCCAAAATTGAGAAAATAAACTTCTGTTGTTCAAGGCACTTGGTCTGTGGCATTTTGTTCTGGCAGCCTGAGCTGACTAATTAATAAGATGTACAAGACCATTATGGAGGAAATTATAAAACTGTTGAAAGATATTAAAGAAGGTTTAAATGAGTGGAGGAATATTTCATGTTTTCAGATAAGAACACATAAGATAGTAGACATGGCAGTTATTCCCACATTTAAATATTCTGTGCAGATTTCTGGTTTTCAGTCCAGCACATATGCTTGGAAGTCACCTCTCCATCCTAACAAGTAAAAATACTGTGTAGCTATGATTCTGAAATAAAGAAATTTTTATTACAAACTGAAAAATAAACTCTTCTTAGGTCTGTAAGAGAAATGAGGTCACAAGGCAAACCACTGCCACATTGGTGAGTCCAACAGGGAAATATAGAAAGAAATGACTTCATCAGAGCAGAAACCCACAAGCTGAAATGGCCCAAGGAATCAGTGTTGAGTTAGGAAAAACTGATGAACTGGAATTGACAAATTGCTGGAGGCCGTGTGTGGATAAGTCCAAGAAATAAAAACTCCAGAGACACCAGGTCATTGTCCCCGCCAGCCCCTCGTCACTTTTTGAGGTTTACATCCTGTAGCTCTACCAGGTTCTTACAGTGAATATCAAGAGAAAAATCTGTGCTTCTGGCAGGGGGAGGGGAAAGGAACCATTCTGAAATATGCCAGAGTATTCTGTTCTTAACAAATTCTGCCCTCAGGAGAAATAATTTAACTTAACAAATACACAACTACAGCAGGCTCCAGTCTTCTACAAGGAGGAAGGGAAATACCCAACTTCAGCCCACTCCAGTTATCCTTTCCCACCTAAAGGGAGTAAAGGGACTGTAAAGTACAAGTGAAGTTCACAGCCCAGAGATTCAGGCTCACTATAAGACTAGAATACTTCATTGGACTGTGGAACATGTCTCCTCCCTTCACAATTTACCACCACATTACTAAAGGCCTATCCACAGCAGTTCATTTTACCCAGTATATCATGTCCAGCTCTCAAGAAAAAAATTTTATCCAGTATGTCCAGCTCTCA